>NC_056745.1:351311133-351498633 GCF_019279795.1 Protopterus annectens | reverse complement strand
ATATTTAATGGAATCAACATTCAAAATAAATTTTGTAATACATTTTTAGTGAATACATAGCGTAAAAGTCTGTAGAATAAAATTTGTATTAATATTGAAAAACATTCAATTTACAAGTCTTGTATTGAGACTTTACAGATAGAAGAGTGCTGTATAAGATAGGTAGGAGCAATTTGAGAAATACTATAGAGTGAGGTATTAGAGAAGATAAGCATGTTTTTATGTTAATAGGAAATTAGTGATGGAACAGTCATTTTATTTTGCTAATTAGAATCAGGTATAGCAGTTTAAGAAGTACAATAAAGTGAGGTATTAGAAGGGGACAAACAGGTTCAATGATTAAGTGCTTTAATGGGACGTATAAGAAAGTTGAAGTGTGTTTGAGATCTATATCCCACACAAGGAGTAGACACACAACCAAGAGGCAGAGGAAAAAGTCTTTTAGTAATGGTCTGAAAAAATGAAAGTGTGTGATAGACCTTCCTGATACAATAATTTTATTCAAGGTTCCAGTTACACTGCTGGAATGGAGATTGACTTTGGGACTCCTTTGTGGTTTGTAGATGGTAAGCAGTTGTTTATTATTTGAACAAAAGGGATGATTTGGAAGATAGCATTGGAGTATGGGTCAAGTGGCTGGGCAGGTGGATGGGTTATGGATTATTTTCTTGGTTAAGTTGAGTTGAGTATAAGATAGGTGGCAAGGAAGCTCAAGCCAGTTTACTGTTTTCCTGCTAAACAGTGGTGGGCAGTGTAAAGTTTGTTGCAAGTGAATCTGGCAACTTTGTTATAGCACTGATCAAATTTAGAACTAAGTGAAACTTGTAAATTGGTCATAGTAGGGTTCCATGTAACAGAGAGGGTAAGAGGTGAGTAGTAACTAGAACTACCTTAGCAGACGCCATAAGGAACTTATTTAGTCTATGTAGGGTGCCTAGTTTTTGATGGGTTTTCTTGATGGTATTATGGATATGTAAATTGAATTTAAGATTGTTGTCAGTTGCCATGCCAACTAGTTTCATGCAATCATGTTATTATTTAAGGAAAAAAATGTAAATTGTTTTTTTATGGAAATGGGATTGAAAAAAGGTAAATAATTTAGTTTTTTGGGCTATAGTAGAAGGTGATTATTCTGTTGCCAACTTTTAACAAAGTTGAGTAATTTGCTAAAGACGTGTTAGGTTTTGGAAATGCATATTAGAGTAGAATCCTCAGTGCATTGCATGAGAAAAGCTTGCAGAGAAGACTTATGCAAATTGTTAGTGAATGTAAAGAGTAGAAGACTGAGAATGGAGCCCTGTGGCACAGCAGTATTGACAGGAAGGGAAGGAGAAAAAGTGGAGAACCATTTAATAGACTTGTACCTATCAGTTAAGTAGTTGTTAAACCAAAGTAGTGTGGGTCATGATAGCCAAAGGGAAGACAGTTGATTGAGGAGTTTTTGGTGAGAGACTACCATATTTCCTTGAAAAATAAGACAGGGTCTTATATAAATTTTTGCTCCAAAAGACACATTAGGGCTTATTTTCAGGGGATGTCCTATTTTTTCATGTACAGCAATCTACATTTATTCATTTATTCATGTACAAAAATCTACATTTATTCAAATACAGTCATGTCATCTTCTTCTGAAACATCTTCATAACTCTCCAAACCCTGAATTCCGGCCTGAATTTCTCGTAACTCCATTTCCTGTAGAACCATTGGCCCCAATCTCTCATGTCCAGCAATAGAGCTCTCCTTAAATGAGGACTTCTTGTCCATGTAGCCTGCTCATAGTGCATTGACAACACAGTTGTCAGTGATTTTATCCCATGAATTCTTCACCCAAGTCACAACTTCTTGAAGGCTATGCTTCACAAAGTTTCCACGCTGATTTCTCTCCATTCTATTTTCAATGTAGTCATTGATTTCCATGTGCAAATGGTCCTTGAATGGCTTGTTTATTGCAATATCAAGAGTCTGGAGATAGGCAGTCATTCCTGCGGGAATCATTGTTTGATCTATTCTTCTCTCTGCAAGGAAGTTCTTCATGTCTTTAGTGCGGTGAGTGCTGGCTGAATCCCAGTCTAGCAGACCTCTTTGGTCACCTTGCAAAACAACTGAAAGTATTAAATTGGCCCACTTCCTTATAACTTCTTGAGTGCGCCAGGCTTTTTCAGTTTCAAGAACATAAATGCATGAAACATGTTCAATCTTATCTTTCTTGTCCTTAGTAATGATTAGAGGTGGGGCTTCCTTTCCAACTAGATGAATTGCCAAAATACAGGTAACGTGCACTTTCATAAAAAGTGGAGGGAATGTAGATTGACAAGGCACCCCTCTGATCAATTGTCATTTGAAAGCCTTGGCACATAAACACTCCAGTTTCATCCATAGCAATCATCATGGAGAGTTGGGATTTAGAAAAGTCTATGCCATCAACAAAGGACTTGAATGCAAGTGCACATTTAATAACTTCTGTATCTTCCAGCTTGAACAGTGTTGTTGATCTTCTTAGAGACAGTTCATATCGCTGAAGGAAGACATCCAGCCAGTGTTGTGATGCTTTGAATTCTTCTGGGGATATTTCTAACTGTGGTGCCATTGCAAGGGCAAATGTTTGAATATCAGCCCTGCGCACAACCATAGCCTTTGCTCTCCTGTTAGCAATCCATTCACAGATGATGTCTTCCAGCTCAGGAAATAATGGCTGCCAACCTGATCCACATTTGCACTTCTTAGCATTTCCCTCATCCACCTGTTGACTAAGGTTATCGTACTCTGCTCACCATTTTTGGACCATTTGGAGATCCAACTTCTTCTCTTTGCAGAAAGCCATAAGATTTTTTCCCTGGGAGTCCTCCACAGTTCCTTTCTTGTATTCAGTGGAATAGCTCTTTCTTTTTACACTCATCTTGTCTGGGGGTCAAAATATTATTCCCTTTAAATCTACCATTAAATCAAGTGTTAATTGAAGACTTACAAGACAGGAGTGGCAACAAAAATTATGACAGTTAAGAATGATAGTCCACACAAAAGCGATGAAAAATTGCAGGCACCAAAATTACAACACATGACATATTGAATTATGGAGTCTCATATTAGACACAACCACGTCCGTTCGTTATCAATTGCGCACGTTATTCATGCGTTGTGTCTGTGCTTCGATTGGTCATTTGGCAATAAGTCTCGAGTTCATCTGTTTACACAGGTGTTTACCTCTCATCCAAAGCCGCCTGCTTGGGTATTTACAAATACTTAATTATAATTTATATTATCATTTATTTTAAGTATTAATGTCAATAATATTATTTATATTTAACTATATATTAATGTTATTATTTATAATTCAATGCATCCATCGCCTGTTGCAATGGCTGTAATAAATATGTCCGTCTGGCAGACAATCTTAACTGAGGCTTATTTTTGGGGTAGGGCTTATATTACAAGCATCCTGAAAAATCATGCTAGGGCTTATTTTCCGGTTAGGTCTTATTTTGAGAGAAATATGGTAGATCAAAAGCTTTATAGAAATCAAGGAATAAAGAAAAACATGTTTGCTTTCATCTCTGGCTTTGTTAATAGTGTCTGTGAAAGTTAATATGTCCATGGTAGTGTTATGGGTGTGTCTATAACCATGCTGTATGGGAATCAGGAGTGTTTCCTGAAGAATATGTTAAAGAAGTTGCTTGTGACTGCAACTCTCCAGTTTTTTTGACAAAATGGATAATATCACAATAGGACTGAAATTGGTTATTTCAGATGAGATTCCACTTTTATGAAGGGGGATAATGAAGAATTTTTTCCATAGAGAAGGAACACATGATTCCTTAGTAGACCTGTCAATTAAAAGTCACAGGCGATGGAAATGACAGACAGCTTGAGCTATTATTCTGGCAAATTATCTACTGAAAGAGAACAGGGTTTCAGTTTAAGAAGTAGTGATGTGATGTAGGAGGCTGGGATGCATTTTATGTTGAAAGAGAAGGTGTTTGCGGTCTGAGGAGATACATGTCAGGAGAATTGGGAGGAAAATCTTCTGTAAGGGATTTATTGCATTTTATAACATGTGTGTGTTAATTTGAGCAGCTTTTTAAAAGGATTTTTATTTGGAGCTGTATCAGGAGTGTTAGATGTTCCAGGGCGGAGTATATTATTAATAGAAGACCAGAATTTTTCTGAGTTGGAAGACTGATTTTGTAAAGGGTTACTGAAATAGATTTTCTTGTTTGTGGTAATCTGTCTTTTAATACGGCTATATAGGTCTTTAAAGTTTTGGGATATATATATATATATATATATATATATATATATATATATATATATATACATACATATATATATATATATATATATATATATATATATATATATATATATGGGTCCCCTTCACATGGTCAACTTTTCAGAAAGTCGAATTTCATATGGCCGAGACCATATGATCAACCTTTGAAAAGCCGACCATGGGGAACCGCTATCTCCATAAAGTGTAGAATAGGAAAATTTCCTTCTACTGCACTGTAGTGCGATCTCCGAGTTGGTATATTTAAGTTACAGGGGGCCTATGGGGGGATGCAGAGGGGCAGTGCCCCCCTGCTAACAGTTTAAGGTAAGTGTTTGTTGTGTTTTATGTGTTTAGTTTACATGGTCGGCTTTTCGAAAGTCGATCATATGGTCTCGGCTATATGAAAGTCAACTTTCTGAACAGTCGATCATGTAAAGCAGATATATATATATATATATATATATATATATATATATATATATATATATATATATATATGTATATGCATATATACATTTTTTTTTTTTACTGGCTATCATCCAGTCAATTCCTCAACCAAAAAGATTGATTAATAATCCAGTAATTCACCAAAAAAGAGGAAAACTTTATTAAAACTTAGCACTTTCATCCTACAAAGTATCAGGAGCAATAATTATTCCAATTGGTTGGCTAATAACCCAATTAATCCAGTAAATTAACCCCTAGTCAGCTTCAAAACTAGTATGACATGTTTACAACTAACATAAAAATTCAGAGGGACCAAAAATACATATATATATATATATATATATATATATATATATATATATATATATATATATATATCAGCACCCATTTTTCATGAAGATAAATATTGCGAGGAGACAATTTATTAGGCATTCCCACATTAATAGAGGTACTTCCTTATCAGCTTGTTTACAAAAGAAATTACCCTAAGCCTCTACTTGATAAAATTTTCACCACAATTAGTAATTCAAGGGGGACCAAATTCAGACCAATAGTTATGCATGGTTTACAGAAAACATCCCAACAACAAGCATTTTTGGACCAAACTCCTCGAACACTAAATCAGAATGACACCATGAACCAAACCCCCCCCCCCCATAACCAATCAAGGCTTCCACTTCCTATTTCTTTGGACCTAAAACCAATTCAAGACAATACTTCCAGGAAATGGGAAATTATCAGAAGCAGCAGGGATGTTGTGGCAGTTTTGAGAGATGCACCTGCTTTCTCTCACAAAAAAAGTCACTACACATTTCTTTTGAACACTGGGATGTGCCTTTTTTGCTTGAAGAAACAGTAAATGCTGATAAAACATCAGGCATGCTTCCCTGTGGCTCTTGCATTGTTGGCATCTACATTCACAAGGGTGCAGACTGTTTTACAACATTGCCATCTTACCATTATTAAATGCAGATATTTTGATTGCAATAACTCTAATGTTGTTTTGCAGGGGTTTGTGACATTTGCAGTAATTTCTACACAGGTAAAACTTCTTGGAAGTTTTCCAATAGAATAAAAGAACATTGTGTGGCTGTCTGCAACAAGGACTTGAAAAACACATTGAGTTAACACAGTTTGTACTGCACAGGGTTCCGGAAATTTAAATTCATTGTGTTAGAACAAGGTGATGTTTTCTATGGAGAAATTAATACTCTGTTAAAAGTACATGAAATTAAGTGGCAGTTACTTGTAAATGCTTACTCTTTCCCGGGGCTTAGTGAAACACTAAATATTAACTGGGCACTGCATTGGCTTAGATGACCCCTGAACTACTTTCCTGCCTTTGATCTTTTTTACTAAGTAGTTTGTGGATTATTCTGCATTTTGTCTTCACCTGCTTGAATAGCTTTGTACTTTTATAGCCCTTGATTTTACCACTGCATATTTTTCATTACAAAGTTTTCTGAGGAAGTTATTGCTACCAATAAAGAACAAAAGCGCTCAGCACTGGTTCTGCTGACTCTGTCTTGCCTGGTAAAAGAAGTTTCATTAGCATATACAGATATCAAATAAAAACATAAATGCACATATAGTTGCATTATCTGACTAGTGAGAGTTCAAGAAAGTGGCAGTGAGCAAGTGTCTTCCTAGTACTGCTAGAATGCAATGTGTTGTAAAAAATAATATTGAGGAAATCATAGAAAGTCCACGAGTTTTGAACGATATCACAGCCTTTAAGGTTTCTACTCTTTTGTATTGTGATGTCACAAGAAGTGTTCCTTTATTATGCATATGTCATTTACATTTATAACAGTTAGTCACAAATATTGTAAGAGTCTTTTAAGACAACCCAAGGTATAGCTACATCTAAGAAACACTTTTTGTTTACTCATAAAGAAGCCCTTCATAACTTTTGGACAGCCTTGTAGCTTTTGTTTGTTTCTTTCATTGTTTATGCATTATTGTATTACTTATTTAAATGTTTAGTTATTAATTTATATGTGCTAATTGGGTTGGCCTTACTAGGTAAATTCCATTTACAGAATGTTCTTGGGGGAAAAGGCATTAGGATATAAGTATAGTAGAAGACATTATTTGTGCAGAAGAATTACAAAACTAAACTTTATAAAAAATAAAATAGTATAAATAAAGGCAGTTATATTAAATAAACACATTCTTATGGGAGTTATATGTCTAACACAATGCAACACATTAAACCTCTATACTGTGTCATTGTAGTCAAGGGTACAGGGTTTGATTCCTTCCACCAATATATGTTTACTGTGTGACTCTGAGCAAGTCCCACGACCAGGCAGTGCTCCCAGGTGAAAGGTGACACTTGGGTCCAGTGGACTATCTACTTGATAAATGTATAAAATAAAAATAAATGCAAGAGAAAATATAGGAACAGAGGCCCAGAGTAACAGGTTTAAGACAGGTTGGTGTCTAATGTATTTATTTATTTTATTTATTTATTTTATTTAAAATTTGTTGACCGGGAAAGTCCGACTCGGTTCCACAGATCCTGTTTTCAGCAGAGGCCCGGGGAGAAATGCTCCAGAAGCATGTCTTTAGAATGTGGGAGGAAACCAGAGTACCCAGAGGAAACCCACACGAACGCAGGGAGAACATACAAACTCCACACAGAAGGCACCCCATCCGAGAATCGAACCGGAGAACCTCTTGCTGTGAGGCGACAGCATTAACCGCTGCACCAATACTACTGCTCATATCTCCAGCACTTCAGCTCCTCCTTCATTTATATAGTTAACAACATAGCATGTCAGTTGAGTTGACATGTTAGTATTTCAAAGTTAGCAAGAGGCTTCATTTGAAAGCCTACAGCAATGTCTTGAGCATATGTTGAGAGACAAAACATCATGCTTGTGTATAGATCAAGTTCATATTCCTAGCTGATTTAATGAAAAAGGTGGAACAAGAACTTGTAATGAAGTAATCTTGGAGGAGTAACAGTAATTAACATTTGTTACATAGAGTCCTGGAAAGTCACAGCTAAAGATGTGTTGTGTAAAATAAAAAAATATACATAAATATACAATACCAGTGCATCCAGTTTATATAGATACATACATTAAACATTTTTATTTGAAATATAAAATACTAGTGTGTGTGTATGTATATATATATATATATATATATATATATATATATATATATATATAAATAAATAATCAGACAATCTAAAATACAATGTATAAAATATATAGAAATGTATTATAACATATTAAAAATCTAAAAATTCAAGAGAATCAATATTTATGTATATATATATATATATATATATATATATATATATATATATATATATATATGGATATATAGTGTTGTCGCTAGGATTATCAGGTTTGTATTATATATATAGTTAGACACCATACAAGGTTATACACATTTCTTATTTATCTTAGCTATAATTTCTTTAGTGTATGGTCTCTTTAATTGCATAACTGTGATAATATGTACTGATGCACTAATTGTTATGTCCTTATTGGGTACAACTGAAATTTTGAAACATCATGTGACTAACCTTCAGTATTTAATGAATGATGGGATTTTTAACTGTTCTCTGATGAAGGGGTAGATCCCTGAAAGCGCTCACCACTGTTTTGTAAGGATTTTTTCATTGTAACTTTTTGTTTTGTTTTTTTCTTTATTTTTGTAATACATTTCCCAGTTGTGGTACTATCAGTGCTCTTACTTTTGTTGCTTTTCCCTTTTCACTGACAGTTTTGTGCATAGAGAGAGAATATTTACTTTTAATGTCTGATCTAGTTTACTCATTTGTGTTACTGGTCCCTGTTACCTTTCCTGATTTCGCTACTACTGCTCATATCTCCAGCACTTCAGCTCCTCCTACTTTAACTCTGTTCTAGATCTAGATCTATCTGTATCTATTTAACTACATATCTACATCTATTTTCCTATATATCTGTATATCTATATACATAGGACCATAGGAAGTTACTAGGCTAATGGCCCAAGGGTCCTTACAAGCCTAGCCAAATTTTACCCTTGTTACCATGATCAGCACCTATTGCCCATGTCCAAGAGGGACACAGGTGGAACCCCTTGGGTAAATTTACAGTTACCCATCCAGTTGTCCAGATTGTGTTTGAGGAGGGCCAATGAGGTACTCTGATGTGAAGTAGGAGTCTATTCCAAAGGTGTGGTAACCTCTGGGAGACAAATCTGCCCCCTCCAGCAGGTTCTATTGATGTCAAATACCAGGTTTAGGTCTTTCGAAGGAGTTACATGTGTGCCATTTGACTTGTGGATAGTAAAGTCAAAGTGAGCTTTGTCCTTCAGACCACAACTGAATGAAACTGAGTTACTTCAAACTCAATGTGCATACAGTATAAACTGATAATATTAATACAACAATAACACATATACTAATGCTAATTCAACAATAACAGTAAGATATTTATGCAGTTTTGTAACAAGTACAATGACATGCTTCAAGACAATTCCACTTAAATGTCTTCCTTACTACCCAAAGTATTGCACAGATAATATACTGCACAGATCAGACAGATTTCAAATTGCATGGAATACTAACATGGCATATTGCACAGAATGTTAACTTGGAATTGTTAATATTGCACATACGGTATAAGATTGTACTTTCACAGAGTTATTGCATGTGCGTGAATTACTTCAGTGTTGTAACTCCAAACCTCAATGACCAGCATGGTGTATGTTATTATTGCAGTTCAGAAGTCTGATGGCTTGTGAAAAGAAGCTTCTACTAAATCTGGTGGTTTTGCAACACAAGCTACAGTATCTCTTGCCTGAAGGCAAACACGAGAACAGAGCATGGGCAGGGTGAGTGCAGTCTTTGACTATTTTCATGGCTCTGCTAAAGCTCTGTGCAGAGTGCAAATCCTGGATAGATGGGAATGTGGACCTGATAATTCTCTCCACCACTTTCACCACCTTCTGAAGAGATTTGTGATCTGAAACTGTGCAGTTTCCATACCGCACTGAGAGATTACTAGTCAGGATGCTTTCGATGGTACCCCTGTAGAAGGTTGTGAGAACTGAAGGTGGTAGTTTTGCTCTCCTCCACCTTCTTAGAAAGTGTAGATATTGTTGCGCCTTCTTGACAATGTGATTAGTGTTTAATGACCAAAACAAGTCTTCAGCGATATGCACCCCCAGGAACTTGGTGCACTTCACCCTTTCCACTGTTTATCCTTTGGTTGTGAGTGGAGAATGAGCCTTGCATCTCTTCCTGAAGTCTACTATTATCTCCTTTGTGTTATTGACATTGAGAGCCAGACTGTAGTTGTTACACTAGCCAATCAGTTGGTTCACCTCCTCTCTGTAGGCTTTTTCGTCACTATTGCTGATGAGTCCCACCACTCTAGTATCATCCGCAAACTTAATAATATGTTTGTGTTGTACCTAGTGATGCAGTCATGTGTCAGCATGGTAAACAGCAGGGAACTCAGGACACATCCTTGAGGAACTCCAGTGTTCAGTGTGATGCTCATCGAGGTGTTGTTGCCTATACATACGTTTTGTGGTCTGTCAATAAGAAAGTCCAGAATCCAGTTATATAACGGAGTGCTAACACCCAGATTGACCAGTTTCTTGATCAGATGTTGGGGAATGACCATGTTGAAGGCCGAGCTGAAGTCAATAAATAACATGTGGACATAGTTTTTGTTCTCCAGGTGTGCCAAGGGTAAGTGAAGTGCCAGTGAGATGGCATCTGCCATAGAGCGATTGGATTTATAAGTGATTTATAAGTGAATTGGAGTGGGTCCAGTGTTATAGGAAGACTTGATGTTAAGTAGTCTTTGACCAGTTTCTCAGAGCACTTCATTACAGTGGAGGTGAGAGCTACTCTGCAGAAGTCATTAAGGTTTGAGGGTGGAGACTTCCTGGGCAGTGGTATAATTATTGTATTCTTGAAGAACTTGGGTACTGTGGCTTGATGCAGAGAGATGTTGAGTATGTCAGTGAAAGCAGTAGTTAATTAATCAGCAGAGCCCCTCAGCACCTGCTTCAGAATATTGTCAGGACCAGCTGCTTTTCTTGAGTTTACCCATCGCAGCACCCTTTAAACACCTGCTGGGTGAAGGCAGAGCACTTCATCTTCTTGGTTGGTGGGTAGTTTTCTTGTTACTGTATTGATGTTCTTCGTGTTTCACTGTTGCAGTCATTACATTTGGGTAATCTGCTAGCAGGTTGCCCTCAGTCAGCCTGATTAACAAAGTCTTGGGTCCTGCATCGGATGCTGTCCCTTCTTCCATGACGTTAGGTCATCGGGGGTATAAAACATGCAGCCGTCGCAATTACATCAGTCTTTCTGACATCAGTCAGGTGCCTGAAGCAGAAGCAGTTCGCAAGTGACGGTCGGCCGACTCCTGAAATTTTCGTTTTCGAGTTTCAAAACCAAAGTCTTCAACTAAAAAGCTTAGTATTTATTTATTTATTTATTTATTTATTTATTGCATTTGATTACCGGGAAAGTCCACTGGGCCTGACAAACCCATTTTCAGTGGAGGCCCAGGTAGAAAAGCTCCACAGTTACATATATAAAAAATTTTGAACAGTACAGTAAAATTATTTTTGGAGAAAAGCTCTACAGTTATCTGCACAGTCAAAAATTTTAAAGACAATACAGTAATCATATGTAATCAACATTATATACAAGACAGGGAATAACAAGCATTTTGGGACATAGCAACTATTTGTTTTTATAGAATGAAGTGAGAGTAAGAGATCTCCAGAGGTGACAGGCAGGGAGAAAGTCTGACAATCTGAAATAGTGTTAGTTAGAATAGACAGAGAAGAGCTAGAGAGAGAAGAAGAAGTGTATGGCAGAGTGGTATAGGGGGAAGAAGAGATAGTAAGTTGGGAGGGTCAGGTTTTATGGTTGTTGGTATAGCTACAGGAACAAATCCATTGTGCGGTGAGATGAGATTTAAGTGATTTTTTAAAGGTAATGGGATTAGTGTTTGCTTTAAGTCCAGGGGGAAGATTGTTCCATAGTTTGGAGACAGAAAAGGAGTATAACATATGACCAGCGGAAAGCTTAGGTTTGTCGACATTAAGTAGTAATTTATTTTCAGATCTAAGTTGCCAGTTTGGGTGGTAGATGGTCAGTAAACACCTTCATATAGTATCACAACCTATGTGTTAAATAACACTAGAAATCCATCCTTGTTTGCTGTTCTTCGATACTCTATCTATTGATCTCTAGTGTTTTTCTTTCTTAGGTTTTTGTGAGACCTTAGTATCTCTTATCATAAATTACTAGGTGTATCTAATTTTGTAATATGTTATAAAGATTTGTACTACACCATTTCTAATACAAATGTATTAGTCTTATTCATCTATTCTTAGATAATTTTTTCCTTTTTCCTACTGAAATATAAAATATATAATCTTAGGCTTGTACTATAATTGTTAAAACTTATGTACCAAATTATACTGTTATTGCCTTTGTCTTGACCTTTTATGTTGTTGTAATTTGTGGAGCTTTTCTCCCCGGGCCTCCACTGAAAATGGACATATATCCAGCTGGACTAGCCCGGTCAACAAATGTAAAATAAAATAAATAAAATAAAATAAATAAACTAGTGAGAGATGGACAGGCATCAGGGAAATAAATACATTTGTGGGCGATGGTAAGTTGTAGATATGCTAGATGGTGGGGGAGTTCAAGCCAGTTGAGTTTTGGCAGTGTAGTACAATGATGGTTGGAGAATTTAGTACTGGTGGCAAATTTGGCAATTTTGTTTTAGCATGAATTTAGTTTGTTTTTTAGAAAGGAGTGTATATTTGTAAGGATGGGTGCGCCATATAGGAGGGTTGGAAGCAAGTATGCTGAGGTGAGAGCTTGTTTTTCTAGAGGAGTAAGATAGTGGTTGTGTCTATAAAGGGATCCTAGTTTTTGATGTTTTTTTTTTATGTTATTATGGATATGAAGGTCAAAGGTTAGGTTATCGTCAATGGTGACACCAAGCAGCTTATTGATGGGGACAACGTCTATGATAGTTTTGTTTTGGGACTGAACAGTGAGTTCTGATTTATTTATTGGGAAGTTTTTGGTTGGAATAAAGATAAGGTGTTTTGTTTTGGTGGGGTTTAGGGCTAGATGGTTCTGGGACATCCATGATTCAGTGGAGGAAAAAGCTTCTTGGGTAAGCTGTTGTAGAAGGGAGGAGGATTTGGAGGAGCAGATGATAGTGGAGTCACCCGCATATTGTATTAGAGTAGAGTTTGAAAGACTAGTATGGTAGTCATTGATAAATATACTGAAGAGGAGGGGCCGTAATATGGAGCCGTGGGGTACACCTGTTTTGGTATTTATGAATGGGGAGAAGCAGTGTTGCCAGATGGTAGAATGCTGCCTGTTGGTAGGATAGTCAGAGAACCACTGGCGAGTAGAGGGAGATAGGCTAAGGTTGGATACTTCGAATAGTAGGAAGGGGTGTGAGACTGTATCAAATGCTTTTGAGAGATCGAGAAAGAGTGTAGATACAATGGAACCAGAGTCATGGGCTCTGCTAACAGTGTCTAGGAATGAGATAAGGGCGGTGTTGGTACTATGTCCTGGTCTAAAGCCATGCTGGGTGGGGGAGAGCAGTTGTTGTGTGACTAAGTGATTGAGTAGCTGGCTTTGGATACATTTTTCGAGTATTTCTGAAATGGGAGAGAGTATGGCAATGGGTCTGAAATTAGAAATGTCAGAGTTGTTGCCACTTATATGAAGTGGAAGAACATATGCTTTTTTCCAGATATCAGGTATGCATGATTCTTGGATAGATCTATTGATGAGGATGCTGATGGGATAAGCTATTGAAGATACTGATTGTTGTAAGAATTCAGCAGGAAGGTTATCAGGGGCAATAGTGCATGGTTTTAGTTTGAGAAGGAGTTTTTGTAAGGTTGAGGTGCGTATAGGAGAGAGAGAAAAAGTAGGAATAGAAGTGGAAGGTGGATGAGATACACTGCTGTTTGGTGGATTGGTTATCAATGGGAGGGAAGGTGGTAGTAAGTTTATTGATGGATTCTATGAAGTATGAGTTAAAGAGTGAGGCTAGCTTGGAGGGTGATTTATCCGGGTTTGGGGATGGATTATGTTGTGTCCCAGGGTGTAGAAGGGCAATGACTGCTCCCTAAAAATGTTTTGGGTTATGGTGGTGTTGATTTTGGATTCTTTGGAAGTAATCTTTTTTATTTTTAGTAACTAATCATTTGGCTTGATTGCAAAATTGTTTGTATAGAGTCAGGTTGAAATCTGTTTTGTTTTTTTTTTGCCAGGATTTCCAGGCTTTGTCTCTAGAGGCCATAATTTGTTTTGTGGTCAAGGTAAGCCAATTAGCATGATTAGCTTTTAGTCTTTTTTGTCTTTGGGGGGCTAGAGTATTAAGGATCCTGAGAAATGTGGAGTTAAAGGACTCTATTGCTTCATTTAGGGGGAGAGATTTTAAGGGATTCCAGTTGATTTTGTGCAATACCTCACTGAGAGCTGTGGGGGAGAATTGGATAGATCTCTGGTATACTTGTATTGATGTAAATGTGATATATTGGTGGACTTGCGTACCATAAACGCTGGTGAGTGGTCACTGATACTATCTGGGAATACACCTGAGGTGGAGATATTTCTAAATATTGATACCATGATCCAGTCTAGAATTGTACCTTTGCTATTTTGTTTGTTTCCCCAAGTACCCCATTGGGGAAACTTTTTCTTGCTCCTTACCGATGTCAGTAAAAGTTAATAATTGTATCACTTGTGAGAAGCAAATACCTCATAAAGATTTGCATTTGTACTGTATTCCTTGCCTAGGCCTTGACCATGACGTACCTTGCTGTTGGTTCTGTGCTTTATTTAATCAATGCGCTATCCATCATCGGTACATTTTTGCTTCTAAATATTTTGGATCATGGTTTAATTATCCAGAAATGGCGTTGGTTAGCAATCCGACTACCGGAATACCTAAAACACGCAAAGGAAAAGACAGAGACAGGCCATTGAGGTCCAAAACTGCCAATGACACTTCTCCTAAGCCAGTTGCCAGTTTGCGGTACTCAATGGGGTGCTTTCACAGCCCCTGACTCCCGCTACTTCTGATTCGCAGGCCTCTACTGATACCCATTCAGAATCCAGTATGCCGCGAGATCCTTCAATTATGGAACCCGTGTATGTCTCTACCTTGGATGGCTCCAGAGCCGCTGTGCAGGCACTGGCTTTTGAGGGTGTATTCAGGCCTACAGATTTGTATATTAAACTGCCATCTTCAATATTAAGGCCAAAATCTCGATCTATGTCTAAAAAACCCACGCTCAGGCCACATGCGCAGGCCCCTGTACCTAAAAAACAAATTATCAAAATGGCTGAAGATTTAATTACTGTAATCTGTGGTAGCCAACCTCCCACCCCTTTCAAAGCAGCCTAGAGCAGAAATTGACTATGAATCTTCTGAACAGGATTCTATTTTTTCTGACTCTTCTAATGAACAGGATTTATCTATACCTACTTATGAGGACTCTGATGCAGAGGATTTTTCTTTTGGGAAAACTTTACATACCTTTAGGGAACATTTTCACTGAGAAAGTCAGGAGTTTTCTGAATCTAAAAAGAGGCTTAGGGATTTCCTTCTTCTTCAGCATAGGCCTTTGGCTATACCTCCTGTTCTAGATATTGTTGATGATGTGTTTTCAGAATCTAGTATGGCACCTGATTCTCTTCCTCCAGCGCCTTGTAAGCCAGACAGATACTACAGGGTTCCTGACTCCCACAAATTCCTTTTCAAAAATCCTGTTGCGGATCCTGAAACCATTTCTCAGGGCCCCAAGGGCATTAAGGCTTCTACTGCTAAAAATCTAACCTTCTGATAGAGATTCCAGGGCATTGGATAGATGGGGTAAGAATGTCTACACTTCTGCAACCTTGGCAATCAGGGCTTTAAACTGTCAATTTCATATGCTAAAATATCAGCAGCATATCATGGGACTGCTTAAATAGAAAATGATGTTGATTTTAGACTGTGTGGAAAATAAAGATTTACATGATCTATTGCATTTAGCTGAATAAGTTGGTAAACATACTTTGCAATGTGGTTTTGATTCATTGGAGGCCTCGTGCAGGGCTGCTGTAACTGGGTCTGTGCTAAGAAGGCATGCTTGGTTCAAAGAGCAATCTCTGCCTGATCATGTTAAAGCAACATTGTTGGATGCTCCTTTGCAACAGGACCGTCTCTTTGGTAATAAGGCTGAAGAAGTTCTAAAAAAAGATGGAAGATAAAGCTAAATCAATGTAAACTGTGAAAGATTTCTTATAAGTGCAACCTTCAAGATTTAGTAGGCACTGGCCTACTAAGAACTGGTCCTTTCCATTTCCTTCGAGAGCCACTCAAGTCAAACCCAGACATTCCAAAGGCACCAGGTTTCAGTCCCAAGGGACTTTCAGAACTAAGCAATGGGGTGCCTCCTCTACCAAATCTGGAAACAACAAGACACCTCCCTATGGTAAGCAGTCTCAATAACTTTCCTCTACAGTTATGAAACACTTACCTTTTAGCCACCCCTTTGGGGGGAAAACTGGCTCTTCATGCAAAAAACTGGCTCTTCATGCAAAAAACTGGCAACTTATAATCCAGGACAAGTGGGTTTTAAATATAGTATCCCAGGGATACATATTTCATTTCCACACGTTGCCATCTCCTAAACGGATGGCCAGACCTGCCCCTAAATCAGTGGGCAGAGGCCCAGAAACAAGTACTTTCCCTCTTAAACATGGGGGCTATTCAACTAGTACCAGAAGAGGAAAAGGGACAAGGTTTCTATTCCAGACTTTTCCTGGTACCCAGAAAAGACAAATCATGGTGTCCAATTCTGGACCTATCTACTCTAAACACCTTTCTGGACATTCCAAAATTCAAGATGCTGACTCTTCAGCATTTACTTCCTATGCTAGGCAAAGATGCCTGGTTGGCAAATCTAGATTTAAAAGAGGCTTACCTGCATATCCCAATCAGGGAATTTTGCAGAAGATACTACCAGTTCTCTGCACTGCCCTTTAGCTTATCTACTACGCCCAGGGTCTTTATAAAGTACCTGGCTCCAAAATTGCATTTTTCAGGAAAGAAATATTCAAATATATCCATACCTGGATGATTGTCTAATTCAGGCAGAAAACAAGGACATTCTTCTAAAACATCTGACGTTTGTGAAAAGGGTTCTAACTTGTCTAGGGTACACTATAAATGAAAAGAAATAACAACTGGTACCCTCTCAAAAAATCACATTCCTGGGTGCAAGCTTGAATACAACTGCCCAGATGGTTTTCCTTATGCCAGAAAAGAAAACTCATTTGGTGACTTACTTCAAACAGGTGGCCACAAACACCCTGCTTTCTGCAAGGCAAATACTGCAAGCTATGGGGTTCATGGCCTCTTGCATTCTTCTAATTCCATATTCAAGACTGCATATGAGGAAACTTCAGTGGTACTTAAAAAGTTTATGGAGTCACCATTGTCACAGCCTGGAAACAATGATTCCTATCATACCTTGCCTGTGCCTAGAGTTCCTATGGTGGGCAGAGGCTTGCCATCAGAACAAGGGACTGCCATTCACACCACCCCCTGCCACCCAAACCCTAACTACAGATGCATCAGACTATGCATGGGGAGCTCATCTGGCAGGGAAGTGCATTCAGGGCAAATGGAGCCCAAATCAAATGCACCTTCATATAAATCAAAAAGAAATGCTAGCTGTACAGAATGCACTGACAGCCTTCAAGGGCTACCTTCATCCAGGACAATTACTGATAAAGACGGACAACACCATGGTTATGTGGTACATAAACAAGCAGGGGGGTACACATTCCTACCCCCTCTGTAGACTAGCCATGGCATTGTGGAACATGGCCTTGGGCTATCAAGTACAACTACAAGCTCAATTCCTGCCAGGAAAGCTGAATACTCTTGCAGAGGAACTAAGCAGAAATCTCATGGACCCACACGAATGGAAAATGGAACCACAGATTTTCAGCATCAAGTGAGGGAGCCCAGACATAGATCTTTTTGCCTCACCCCAGAACTACCAGTTGGACAAATTTTGCACAAGAACTCATCATAAAAAGCCTGGAAAGTGGATGCTCTGTCATTCAGCTGGAAAAACCTATCAGTCTATGCCTTTCCCCCTCTGCCTCTGCTCTCCAAAGTTCTACTAAAAGTCAAACAGGACAAACCAAAAATAATTTTGATTGCTCCAGACTGGCCTTGCCAACACTGGTACCCACTCCTGCGCAGTGTGTCACACATATCACCATGGCACCTGCCTCAGACACCTTCCTTACTGTCATAGCAGAACAACCAAACTCTGCACCCTCAGCTCCAAACTTTGAATCTTACAGCGGTGCTCATCACCTAAATTCATGCTTAGCATCCCTCAGCAAACCTGTGATGAATGTCATGTTGGAGGCAAGAAGACCAAGTGCTAGAAAATCTTATGCTGACAAATGGAAAGTTTCTGTGCCTGGAATCAATCTCAAGGGATAAGCACAGCAGTGCACAACATACCTCAGATTTTGCAATACTTAATTGAGATGCTTCACAAAAGCCCGTCTTTTTCTTCCATAAAAATCCATGCCTCAGCCATTTCAGCTCATTACAACACAGAACCTCCCCTCTTTTCTCATTCTGTGCTAAAGCAGTATATCAGAGGGGCCAAAAACTTGAGAACACCCAGGAAAGCTCCAACCCCTGCCTGGGACCTTAACTTTGTATTGGAGAAACTCACTCTCCCTCCTTTCGAGCCAGATGCTACTGCAGGCTTAAAATTTCTCTCCTGGAAAACAGCCTTCCTTTTAGCAATCACTTTGGCTAGAAGGATTTCTGAATTACAGGCCCTTATGGAAGTGGAGCCTTTCATCATTTTTCATGCAGACAGCGTATCACTCAGGACCAACCCATCCTTCATGCCCAAGATGGTATCCAGTGTGGCTCCTAATCAGACCATTTATTTGCCAAATTTCTTTCCCAAACCACAGAACAAGGGGTAGCGGATTCTGCATTCATTGGATGTACACAGACAACTTAGATGTTATTTGAATAGGAATAAATCTCATAAAAAATCTGAACAACTGCTGGTGGCATTTGCTGCAGGGGCAGAGGGAAAGGTTATTTCAAAGCAAACCATTTCCAAATGGATAAGCCATTGTATTCGTTTCTGCTATAAGCACCAAGGAAAACCTATCTCCCAGGAGATCAGATCCCATTCCACCAGGGCTGTATATACTTCTACAGCTTTTCTCAGAGGTGTTCCTACCAGGGATATTCTAGAAGCTGCTACCTGAAGTTCAGTTCATACTTTCACCAAACATTATCATTTACCAATTTTCTCTAAATTCAGAGCTGGCTTTGCCACTGCTGTTTTGCAGGGTCTTATAGCCGGTCCTAATGCTGTATAAATCCATCCTCCCAACCATAGCTTTGGGAATCTACCCAAATGTAATGACTGCAACAGTGAAACACGAAGAACATAGTACAGTTGTGTACACTTACCATAAATGTAAATGTTCGAGTGTATTCACTGTTGCAGTCCTGGTTACCCTCCCTCCAGCCCCCTGTTTTTTTTCTCTTACTATGCCTCTATTTTTTTTTTTTTACTCCACTTAAAAGCCTTTTTGGTGTATTTGCTTTTGTTTGGAGGTATATTTTTTGTGTTTTAAATTATATATATATATATATATATATATATATATATATATATATATATATATATATATATATATATATCAAGAAAAACTGATGTAATGGCATCAGCTGCATGTTTTATACCCCTGATGACCTGACGTCATGGAAGAAGGGACAGCATCCGATGCAGGACCCAAGACTTTGTTAATCAGGCCAACTGAGTAGATTACCCAAATGTAATGACTGCAACAGTGAATACACTCAAACATCTACATTTATGGTAAGTGTACACAACTGTACTTTTCTTTTCTCAAACCTGCTGAAGTAGGTGTTGAACTCATTGAGAAACTCCATGTTATCATCACATTGAGAAGGTAGGGGCCTGTAGTCTGTTATAGATTGTATACCTTGGCACAGATGCCTGGATTCCTTCAGGTCCGAGAAGTGACCACCAATTTTCTGTCCATAGGCAACTTAGCCTCTCTTATTCCTCTACTTAGCTTCACTCTGGATTCCCAAAGGGCATCTTTGTCTTTAGATTTAAAGGCAACATTGCATTCCTTCAAGTGCTGGTACACTCCACTTGTGAGCCAGGGTTTCTGATTTAATCATGTGATGATGCTCGTGTTGACTGTCACATCACCCATACTCTTTGCTATATAGGCCATCACAGACTCTGTGTACTCATCCAGGTTAATTTTCTGGTCCATAGTTGCCTCCTCTTTGAATGTATTCCAATCTGTGCTTTGAAAGCAGTCCTGGCATACTTGAGACCCTTATTTGTTTTCTGGATGGCTTTCATCTGATTAACAATGGTCTATATGCTGGTAGTAGCATAATGGCAAGATGATCCGAGTTACCCACATGTTGATGAGGTACTGCCTTATATGCTAGTTTGACATTGGTGTAGACCTTATCCAGAATGTTCTCTTCCCCCTCGTTGCAAACACCACATGTTGGAAGTAATGAGGTAAAACTGTTTTCAGATTTGTGTGATTAAAATCACCTCCTATTATGTCAGCAAACTCCAGATTTTGGTTTTGTAGCTCTCTGATTGACTGGTAAAGTGTATTCAGTGCCTCATTAGTATTGGCACTGGAGGTAATATACACCACTGTGATGCTCACACCATTGAAATTCCTTGGTAGATAGAAAGGTCTGCATTTCAATGACAAATGATATTTTCAGAGCAGTGTTTATTAACCAACTCACAGCTGGTGCATCACTTGTTGATATAGATACAGACACCCACTCCCCTTGATTTTGCACAGAGTGCCTGGTTTCTGCCTGCTCTGAATAATGTAAGCCATTCTATATAGATTGCACTATCATTTATATTATTGTTTAACCATGTCTTGGTAAACATAAGTACACAGCTGTTTCTTACCTTGCTGTGAGTGGTTAACTCCAGTCTTATGTAGTCCATTTTGTTATCCAAGGTGTAAACATTGACCAGTAGCAAGGATGGAAGTACAGGCCTGCATGGATTAGCTTTTAACCTGGCAGAGAGTCTAGCATGAAATCCACACTTCTTTGTTATTTCACATCTTTTCCTTCTATGCATAATTTCCCATAAATGTGCATTCCAATAAAGCGGGGTCAGAGATCACTTTATATGCAAGGCAGATATCGCCGCTGAGTAGTCTGTATGAAACAAAATAAAGTGACAGTGATTTCAGTCAATCCACATAGGATAGTTGCTGAAGACCTTGAATTTTCTTTGTGAGGAACCTCTGTTGTCTCTGCATTGCTGCAGGTGCTTTGAAAGGTACATGCTAGAAGGGGTGTTGTGCTCAAATATTGGCCTAATGAGTGAAGAGGAAAGGGAGGTGATAACTTTTTCTCCAGGCGATGCCCTTACTTATGAGGTGAACCATACAGAATGCCCTTATCATCATTCTGAAGACATGGTGATCAAAGGCAAAGTTGCTGTCAACCTGGGTACCCAGATCTCTAACCACTGAGTGTGTACTTAGGCTATTGCCACTGGTTTAGTAATTTGCAGGAACATTGCTCTTGCTGAAAGGGATGATAATACATTTTTTTGCATTGAGCTTGAGGCCATAACTTTGGCACCAATCATTTGTTTGCAAAGACATTCTTGAAGGATGTTGACATTGTTTGGAGATTCTATGACCGCACCCAGTTTGCAGTCATCACCAAGCTGTGTCAGCCACAGTCCTGTGGTTTTAGCTTGCACGTTGGAGAAATAGATTCCAAACAGTAGAGGTCCCAGGACTGATCCCTATGGAACACCGTTGGTAACGGGTTTGCTGTTAGAGGTGAGTTCCCCTGTTTTGACTGTATGGGTTCTATCAGAGAGCTAGTTCACAAGCCACCTTATGATATAAGGGTTGATGTCTAGCTGGGAGAATTTGTCAATGATGCCTGAGTGAGGGATAGTGTCAAATACATTGGCCAGGTCTAGGTAGGCTGTATGAACAGATTTCCCCTCATCCAGGGCCCTTGTGACTGTCTCGAAGAAGTTCACCAGATTTAACAAGTGTGATCTCCCCCTGACAAATCCAAACTGGGTAGGATCTAGTGTTTAGAGATTACTCATATCTTTGTTGATAAGGTCAGTGATGATTCTCTCCATGGCCTTGCAGATATGACTAGTCAGCCTAATAGGTCTGTAGTTCCTGGGGTCAGTAGAAGCACCACCTTTGTGCAGGGTGATAATGGTGGCTGTTTTCCATTCAGCTGGAAAGAAGCTAGTACTTAGACTGTAATTGAAAAGAGTAGCCAATGGTGATGCTAATTCTTGTTTGAGCCCATTTAGGACACAGCCTGGGATGTTATCAGGTCCCATAGATGCTGTATTTTTGGCCTTAGAGAGGTGTTTATGACATGCTCTTTAGAGATACATGGTAGAGGACAGGTGGTAGGGATGTCATGAAGTATGTGTGGTGGGGACAGGAGAACAAAGTTTTCACTAAACCTGTTGGCTTGCAGGTTAGCTATGTCCACCGGCTCAGTGTATGTGTTACCATTAACAAGCAGTTTGGCACAAACATGAGCCTTACCTTTTAAGTCACGGATGTAACTAAAGAAAGCCTTATAGTTGTCCTTGGTTGAGGAAGCTAACTTGGATTCATAGTTCGCCTTAGAGGACCTCACAAGAAGTCTTATTTGCTTATTTCAGCTGAGGAGGGAGTGTCCTGCTCCTTCTAATTTTTGGACAGCAGTTTCTTCCTTTTATTGTAAAGCCTGTTAACGGTGGTTGTCTACCAGGCAGATTTGCTTTTCCTTGAAGAGCTTGTTTTGGTCCTAACAGGTACTGCCAAGTCAATGCAGTTATACAGGTGCTTGAATAGGGCATTGGTGTATAGCTTAGCTTAGTTACCAGTTCTGTCTGAGGTGAGAGGGGCAACAAAGCTATTCATTCCATCCCATAAGAGGTTATAATCTGCTGTGGAGAAGTTTTTTAGTGTAGTTACTGCTAGGCGAGGGTCTGATGTGATAGTTGACATAAATGAGACCGATTTGTGGTTAGATCTCACCAGGGATGAACTCAGTGGAGGAGATACAGTGGTCTCCCATATTTGTAAGCACCAGGTCCAGGATGTTGGCACTCCTAGTGGGGGTGTCAACCAGCTGGTCCAGGGCATGGGATATGACAAAGTTGAGGAACTCTTTGGTAGGTGAGTTTGAGCATGAGTAATTTACCCAGTCAATGATAGGGTAGTTAGAGTTGCCCAAAACTATGGGGTAGGATGTATCTTGATAGACTCAAGTTGATCCAAATAGGCAGATTAGGTGTCCTGATTAATGCAGGGAGTTCTGTAGCTGGTAATGAGTTGAATAGCTGTGCTGTCCTCCCAACAGTTAATTGCACCTGAAGTATCTCTAGGGTATCATACTGTTTGACCAATCTGGAGGCGTATTACTCCTTGATAAATTGATACTCCACTTCCTTTAGTTTTCTTGGCTTCAGTTTGTGGTCTGAGCGTTTGGAAGGATGTGCAACCTGGTATGGCTGGAGTGTTCTCCACAGCCTTGAACCAGGTCTCCGTGACTGCACAAATGTCTGCATCCTCCAGCGTGAGGACTGCTTCCAGTGAGTGCAGTTTCATGTTAAGACTTCTGGTGTTTAGCGTCATGACCTTGATGTTGTTTTTGATTTTTTTTTTACATCAGGAGTTTTGTCCTTGTAACACTGCCTAAAAAGGCACTATGGGGGTGGCAAGAGCCTTTGCCAGTAGCTGAAATCCCAGGGGTGAAAGATGAAGACAATCTCTGGCAATCCTTCAAGGTCTGTCAGTTATGTCATCCCAGGCTGAGAGATGCCAGATCCCCTTAGAATGACACTAAAAACTAAGTCGATTATTGAAGTCAATCATTTTCTGTTTCCATTGAGGCGTCTTTCTAGGTGAAGGTAAAATGCTACTTAAGGCTAAGGACATACTCTCCTGAGACACATTGTCTGAGAGTTCAGTCATGTCACTCTTTATATAATCCAGAGAGGGCCATCAAGTTGTTCACACCAACATGGGCTATGACAGAGTCATAATGGTACCTGTTGTTGAGACACTTGAGTCCATGTGTGATCTGGCAGAGCTTGGTACCTGACCGACAGCTGACCGTGACCTTCTCCTTATCTAGCCTGGTGAGAGGGACATCTGTGTGTCTTCACGATGGAGTCTCCTATGACTAATATGTTAGGTTTAGTGTTTAGCCTTATGGGCTAGACAGGTGAGACACTGGTGCATGAGCTATTGTGTGTATTGTGTTCTGCAGAGGGATTATTATGTGTAGCATGCTAGTGCTTGTGTTTGGGAGGTCTCTGATATTTAGGTATGTTTGTGTCGAGGACTTCTGAGCATGTAAGTATGTGTAAGGTGAGTTTGGGTGGAGTAGGTAGTGAGGTGTGCATGCTGACAACCCGCTCAGTGTCAGATGTATTCAGTGGCATGTGAAAGAGCATTGATTCAAGGTTTTTAATATAGTTTCATCAATCACATGATGTATTTGTGTGAAATAGATGTAGAGGGTTGTCTGTGTACATGAGGCAGTTTGATGCCCATGTCAATCAAGCTGGATGGAGAAACTGTGGGAAATTGCCTATTAATAGTGCTAGGTGAATTTATATGGCCAAAAACAGGAAAATGGTGGGAAAGGGGTCACATGTAGGAATAACTAGTGTGTAAGTTGTGTTGATACCTCAGAGGCTAGTCTTAATGCTACATTAGTAGGTAGAGTGGGGCCTCAGGAAAAACTCTTGAGGATGTTATTACAATGGGGTGCTTACACAGTTTCACTAGTACTGCCTCTTTGCCCGGAAATGTGCTATAGATGAAGAAGTACACTGTTGGGATACAGCTGTATCTAAGGTAACAATTGCTGAAATTATCTGTCCTGCTAGGGCACACAATTGCACCGGCAGTCCATGGTGCTGCACTATGAGCAAACAAGCAGAAACCCACTCAAGGGTGGGGGTTAAATACCAGAAGATTAAAACATAAAACAACTTAAAAAAGCTCAAAAAAACCAATGAGGTGCTTACTCCAAGCCCTAGACCAGCCAACCTTCACCAGCCAGGGACCAATCAGCACAATCCTCTCACTAGAGTGCAGGACAGCCCTTTCAATAAAAGATGGCCTGGAAAATATGCTCAGAACAAACAGCCACTACAAACAAAGAACATGGCCCAGAAACACTAACCCTGAGTCTGGACTGTGCTCCAGCTACTAGCTACACTATTTTAGGCAGAAAACACTACAGAAATCTTTACCACAGCAAAAAACAGCAGTGAGACACTAAATAAAAGTTAAAAAAAGAGCAAGTAGACTCTAGACTAGAGAATGCTTTTAACTGCAAACATATCAGTTGCATGATACACTCCTTGGCAGGAAAATCAGAACAAACAAACATATGCTTAACAAATGGAGACAATTTCAAGTTAGTGAAAGCAGCTTGTTTATAGTAATAAAATGCAGTAAAAAAGTTGGCAGAAGAAAATTAAAGAGTGCAATAAATGGTAAGAATAAGCAAGAAAGCAAGCAACTTATTGTTTTTAGGAAGCTCAGAAGCCTCTAGTCCTAAGTTCGTACTAGCCTAACTGCCCTTGGAGGCCATTTTTCAAGCTGAGCTAAATAGCCCATGTGATAATTAATCCCTGCACATTAAGCCAGCATGTTTATATATATATATATATATATATATATATATATATATATATATATATATATATATATATATATATATATATATATATATATATATATATATATATATATATATATATATATATATATATATATATATATATATGTATTATAGACAGAGAAATAGAGATACAGATACAGATATACTGTATATGTGTATATATCTACACACACACACACACACACACACGTATATATATATATATATATATATATATATATATATATATATATATATATATAATATATATATATATATATATATATATATATATAGAGAGAGAGAGAGATATGATATGTATATATATATATATATATATATATATATATATATATATATATATATATATATATATATATATATATATATATATATATGTGTGTGTGTGTGTGTGTGTGTGTGTGTGTGTGTGTATACAAAACACATCTCAGGGCTATTAAATTTTGGCAAAGTGTACATATGGAGTACAGCCTTAAGCCACTTTTTTGATTTTCTGATTTTTAAGCCTACTTAGCATAGTCAAAATACCCTTTATTTAAATAACCCACTTAGGTTGCAAGCTGCGCTTTTTGTATTTTATTATTCTTGTTTTATATAATTCTGTAGTTGCATTTAATGCTTATTAGTACTTCAGCCAGTGTTTTTTCTGGATCTCCATTTGCATGTTCAAATACCATATGTGATTATCTGAAGTTAGAATTTAGGTGCAATGGCTGGCAAATTCATACTAAGTCCAAAATTGCCATATCTTGGAATATTCTGCTTTATTTGTGGTATAGTGATCTTACAGTCAGAATATATTAGTAGCAGGGGTGCGCATGTTATAGCCCCTAAACTTGAAGGGGGAGTGCAGTTGTGCAGTCACATTCCAAGGATGATATAGAATTATTTAGTTCACATTGTAAAGTCATGAACCTCCAATAGGACACCCTGTTTTATGTCGCTTGTCTCTCACATTTCAAAGCACTGCTGCTTTGGTACTATTTGGCAGTCTTCAGTTATAATAGCAGCTTATTTTGCCAGCATGCTCTTTTTGTAAAATGAACTAAATAAACTGACCTCAGTTTGACTAACATGACTATAACATATAAACAAAAGGAAGAGAAAAGTAAATGCTGAAAATGAAATAGTTACTTTCATATATATCTGGTTTAGTGCATTTGAATTATTACCGGGAATATGAAATCACTGCAGAGGTTAATGGCTGCTGCAGTTCATGATAGCACAGTAGCTACACAAGTTCATTGGTTCATAGGAGTATATGAGGTTAACAACCACTAGGGTCCTTACAAGCCTAGCCGTGCACCCCAAATGTGACCCACAAATTTGATTTATATGAGTGGTGATTTACTGACTGCCTCTGTCCATCAGAGCCATAAGAGCCAGACCAGGGGAGAATTTCTGATTACCCATTCATTTGTCCAAGTTGCACTTAAAAAGGGAAAGGGAGTAACTCTGCTTCATATGGATAGGGAGCCTGCCCCAGAGAATAGAAATTTTCTGAGTAGCAAATCTGCTTCTCCAACATGTCCTATTAAATCACAAGCAAATTTTACGTCTTTTAATATAGTAGTGCAAAAGGTTAATCAAAACAGGGTCCAGGAATGTCCTATATGCCAGGCAAAGATTGCCTCTTAGAAGTCTGTATAATGCCAAGTAAATAGCAAGGGCTTTGAAGTGATCAGCATAGGATATAGGTTCATAGCTTCATAGGTGTGCACTAGGCTAATGGCCCTGGGTCCTTTACAAGCCTAGCCATAGGATTACCCTGGCATAGTGCCACCTGACCTTAGTTTCCAGTGCCTCTGTCGAGTAGAGCCACTGGAGTTATCCCCAGGGTGAATTTTCTGTTTCCCATCCACTCATCAAGATTTGTTTTGAAGAGGGTCAGCGAGGTGCTCTGCTTGACATGTATGGGAAGTCTGTTCCATAGCATGGGCAGTTTCTGGGTTATGAACCTATCCCTCCAGCATGTTTTGTTAATTGTGGTAATGAGGTTGAGGGCTCTGGAGCATGTGGTACGGAAGGATTGGGATTTGTTTAGATGTAGCATTTCTAACAAAGCTGGGTCGGACATGGCTTTGTAAGTCAAGCAGAGGTCGCCTCTAAGTAGGCGATATGAGACAGAGAATAGTTGGAGTTTTTTAAGTCTGTCCATAGAGGACAAGTGTTTAAGGCCTAGGATCCTCTTTGTGAGGTACTTTTGTGGCCTCTCCCAGGTGTTGCAGGTTTCTAGTGAGGTACATGCCAAAGGGTCTATATAATAATCTCGAAGGTTTAAAACTTCGAATCACTAAAGAGCGAACTTTAGTGATTGAAGTATTAAACCATCGAAACCAAAAAAAAATACTAAATTAAAAAAAAAAACTAAATAGTGTGTAGGCAGGGGGCCAAGCCCCCCTGCAACCCCACAACCCCCTACTTAAATATACCAACTCTGAGAACACACTACATTGAAATAAATGGAAATCTCCACCTATGGATATTTTCCATTTAAACGTTCGATGTAGTGCTCTTTCAGTATTCTTGTGTCAACAATATAGTATTCGATATTGTCAGACTTAGAGATTTTAATATAGACCCCATGCCAAATGGGGGGTTGTACTCGATGATTGACCTAATGAGGGAAGAGTAGAGGGAGACCATGACCACTTTCTTCCTGGATGCAAAACCCTTAGTAATGAGATGTGCCACATAGAAGGACTTTCTGACAACAGTGGCAATGTGGTGATCAAAGAAGAGGTTGCTGTCAACCTGTGTTCCCAGATCTCTTATAATGCCTTCTGTGTTCAGTGGACTACCATCAATGTGGTAATTCATGGGAAGTGGGTTTTTTCCAAAGGGGATGGTGACACATTTTTTGGCATTGAGCTTAAGGCCATAGTTCTGACACCAGTTGCTGGTCTCAGTGAGGCCATTCTGTAGGATGTCAACATCACTTATGGAGTTAATAATAGCTACCAACTTGCAATCGTCTGCAAATTTTGTCAGCCAGAGTCCCTTCGTGTTGGCCTGGACTTTAGAGAAGTAGATACCAAACAGGAGAGGACCCAGGACCGAACCCTGTGGGACTCCACTCGTGACTAGTCAGCAGTCTGACTTGGAGTCAGCTACTTTCACACTGTGTGTTCTTTCTGTGAGCCAGTTTGCAACCCACCTAGTGATATAGGGGTATAGGATATAGTGATATTGTGTTCATTCCTTGCATTCTTTTTCTGAGGAACCTTTGTGGACATACAAGTTTGTGCATGTGTCTGGTCAATTACATATTAAAGGGGGCATTATACTCTATGATGGATCTGATGAGGGCCACGTACAATGGTATGATGACCTCTCAGGTCCTAGATGCCATGTCCTTGCTTATATGTTGAGCAACATAGAAGGATTTTCTTACTATGATGCACATATGCTGGTTGAAGATTCATAGATTTACAGATTCATAGACTATTACTAGACTAATGATGCAGGTGGGGGAGGGTCTTTCTAAGCCTAGCAAACTTTTCCCTAAAAAAATATTGATGTCCTGTATCCAAATGCTAGGCTACTGTCTACATAAGTTCCAATATCCCTGACTAGTGAATCCCAAAATGTACTATAATGCATTTCTTGGTATTGAGTTTTAAGCCATGACTTTGGCACCAAGCATTTCTCTGTATTAGACCTTCCTGATGGCATGTTCTCATATTGCGGAGATTCAATGACTGCTCATAGTTTGCAATCCTCTGCAATCTTGGTCAGACAAAGGCTTTTGACATTGGCTTTGACATCCAAGAAGCCGATGCTAAAGAGGAGTGTGCCCATCACAGATCCCTGGGGGACTCCACCGGTGATCAGCCTCTTTGTGGAGGTGGCCTCATTGATCTGAACCTCCTGGGTCCTATCTGTGAGTCAGCTATCTATCTAGCATGTTATAAAGGTGTATGTACCTAGTTCCATAAGTTTGTTGACAATGTCCGAGTGGCGCATTGTATCAAATCCTTTAGCCAGATCTAGGTAGGCAGAATGCACCATTTCCCCATATCCATTGCCTTAGTGATCACTTAAAAGAAGTCCACAAGATTCAATAAACATGAACTTCCTTTGATAAAGCCAAACTGGCATGGATACAGTGTCTGGAGGTCCCCTATATCCTTGTAATTTCCATGGTAATTCTTTCCATGGCTTTGCAAGTAAGACTAGTCATACTAATGGGTCTTTACTTTGTAGTATCAGTTAAAGGTCCTCCCTTAAGAAGGCAGATGACTGCTGTAGTCCTCCATTCACATGGCACAAAGACTGTTTTAGGACTATGGCTAAATAATGACTCCCAGGTTCCTGATAAGTCACATTTTAGGCTGTTCGGGAGGCATCCTGGGATGTTCTCAGAGCAAACTGAGGTTGTGTTCTTGGCTTTAGCAAGTTCAGCCAGTACAGGTTCCCTGGTTATAGTTGTAGGGGTTATGTTTGAGGGTATTTTTTTGGTGGGTGGTTCAGAGTGGGGGGCTAATATTGGAACTGAATTGATCTGCTAACAGATTTGCTATCTCGCTAGATTCAGTGAATGTAGCACCATTAACCACCAATTCAGCACATTGCTGTGTGCTGCCCTTGAGGTTTCTGACATAGCTGTATAAAGCCTTATGGTTATCTTTCACTTGGGAGGCTATCTTTACCTCAAAGATGACTTTGCTTGACCTAATTAGCCCTCTTAGTTGCCTATTTACTTTGATGGGAGAGTTTCTGTTTTTATGGAAATTACTCTTCTTGATTTTTGCCATATTTTTTTCTTTTACTGTATATCCTGTTTAACTTGGAATGCTACCAGGGTGTTTTATCTAGGGATAGTCCTGACCTTACTTCTTGTAGGTACAGCAGCCTCTATGCAGCCATTGAGATGGTTGTACAGAGTTTCTGAGACAATTCAGCATAGGCTACTGTGTTCTCTGGGTTTGGAGGGGCATTGAATTTTGACAATCCATTACTTAATAAAAGGTAATTTGCCTTGGAATAGTTCCTATCTTTTACTGGTTTTAATGGTATTGCAGAGGTGATTTTGATTTTGAAGGAGACAGCTGTATAGTCAGACCTTACCGAGGAGAATGAGACACTGGGGGATGCAGTGTTGTCCCATATTTGTAAGCACAAGATTCAGTATGTTGGAGCCTCTAGTAGTTGTATTCACTATCTGGTCAAGGGTGCTGTACTTACGAAGTCCAGGAATCTCTGTGCCTGTAGATTTGAGGCTGTGTAGGATTCACACTCTGTAGATGGGTAATTAAAGTCTCACATGAGTAGGTTGTTAAGTTGGCTAGTAAGTGTGCCCAGTAGGTCCAAGTATGCATTTTGAGCTTCTTGGGACACGGAGGGTGACCTATAGCTGGCTAGGATATGGTATAAGATTTTATCTATGGTCATCTGCACATAGAGAAGCTCCAGTACATCATCTCGTCTGACCACTCTAGATGTATGTTTGCAATTGATGTATATTGAGATGCGTCCTCCTTTAGCTCTTTTCTGTACAGCTACTAGTTTACAAGTGCAGAAGGAACTCAAACCTTGCACTGCCAGGGTACTATCTGCCACTTTAAACCATGTCTCAGTAACTGAACAGATGTCTATATTTTCAAGTGTGAGGAGAGCTTGGAGGGAGAGTAGTAGATTTTTGTTTAGGCTGCTGGCATTGAGCAGTAACACCTTGAGGTTCAGTTGAGTTGAGTTTGCTATGTCAGTAGGTTTGTCAATTTGGGTTTGCCAAAAAAGGCACTATGGTGGTGGTGGTTAAAGTTCTAGCCAGTATTTGAAAGCCTAGAGGGGAGAGGTGCAGCCCATCTTTGGCAAAGCATCATGGTCTGTTAACCATGTCCTCCCAAGCTGACAAATACTGGATCCTTTTAGTGTGACACCAGAAAGGCAGCCAGTTGCTGAAATCAATCATGATTTGCTCATATTGTGGTGTCATCCTTGGTGGTGGTAATATGCTGCTTAATGCTAGGCTCATACCAGTCTGTCACACATAGTCTGAGAGCTCCATAATATATCTCTTCAGATAGTCCAGGGAGGTACATCTCAGGTCATTTTCACCTATATGGACTATGATGGAATCAGACTGGTACCTGTGCTGTAATGACATGAATGCATGTGTGCTTTGGAAGATTCTGGCTCCAGGTAAGCAACCAACAGCTATTTTCGCCTTATTCAGCCTGGTTACAGGGGCATCAGTGTATCTTACAATGGAGTCCTCTATGTTAAGAGTCCTGGGAAGTGTGTTTGCTTGCCTTGATGGCCTGGTGTTTGGGGTTCAGCTGAGAGTCACAGTATGTGTGGTGTTAGGTATTTTTTCTGAGTGCCTTTGGGCTTGCTAAGGCATAACTTTGACAACGCTTGATCTAGGCAATCTTTGTTGTTTAAGAAGATTACTTTTAAGTGCTTCAGCATGTTAGTCTATGTGTGTGTGTTGTGTACTATGTGAGGTGGGTGCTGTGTGCATGGTTTCGACAACCTGATGTGCACTTGTATGTGCGAGTTTAGCCTCTACTTTCATTGCGTAAATACACGTCTTGCATAATATGTCTGCTTCATTAAGGATTAAGTGGTTGTCAATAAATATGAAAACATTGCTACATTGTCTCAAGATGCTCATATCTACTAAGCTGGCTACAGAGAAGTTAGGAAATTGCACATCCATATTGTCCAGTCCTTTGATTCGTTAGCTTTAAGGGTGTGGTGTATTAGGATTAGAAGGCTATTAATGGGGCTTTATCTGAGCAGATTATTCTAAACAGTACTAAATTCTGCTAACTGTAATATTTACACAATATTGAATTCAACTAAATATGTAGGTGTTGCCACCTGACACAAAACTAGCTGCTCTAAGTTTGTCGGTACACAATGTATTTGCTCTATATTGTTGCTTTACAGGGTACCATTTTATGAACTGTTTTTTGCTACTGTACAGGGCAATTCTAACCCATGCAGACATGCAAAAATTTCTAGCAGCACAGAAAAAAGAACATAAGACTATCTAAAAAGCACTCTGTCCAATATAATGACTACACTATGAGTCATTTATTGCATTTCTCAACTCAGGTAAACCAGGCAAACATATCCTGCCACAAGATGAATAAGCCCAGTCCTCTTAATGTAAAAAACACAGCAGAAAAGAATCACAAGTACAATGTTACCACAAACCACTTGAGCAACTAGATGGAAATCCCTTGCTGAATGCAATTTCAAAATAGTCTTACAGCAGTAACAGTGCAAAGAAAAAAAACACTGAAATGCACACATAAAAGCAGGAAACAGTAGTGACCAGTTAAAATAACTTAAGTGGGATTTAGCAAATTAACAACTTTGTCTGAACGGCACTGGATACAAGTAAAAACACTACTTGAATTCAAGCTAGGACTCCCGAGCTTTTCTGAACTCCTGGAAAATTAACAGGAGACAATATGTGGTAAAGGAGGTTTTCTCAAGAGCAATACTGGTTTGCTGGGTGGGCACTCAGTATCATGAATCTACAGAAAACAATGGGTGGGAAGAGTATATAACCAGCTTATACAACAGTCACTAGCAATTAAAGAGGGGAGGGAGGGACTTTGGAAATCAGATTATCATAAGGAGTGGAGGCCACAGACACAGCTTTATTTTAAAGCAACACCAGCAAAAAGAGTGGGAGGATTGGGGAAAACCAACCAGGCTAGCTAGAGAGGCATAACATCAAATAAAGGCAGCATTGGAGCTCTTCCAGAAACTTTAGTTTATTGTGTTATTGGGGGATGGAGCAGACACAGAATGAAACTTTAACCAGGTAAAAGATAAACAGAATATAAAAGCACTGAAGCACAAACTGGACCAGAGGCAATCCTCTCGCTATTGACTTTCTACTACAGTTTAAGGCACCAGACTATGCAGAAATTTACCAGTAACATTGTTTATGGGAAAAGGCAATAATAAATTACTAAGGTTCAAAATTTATTTTATTTATTTATTTTATTTTACATTTGTTAACCGGGATAGTCCGACTGGATACATGTCCATTTTCAGCGGAGGCCCGGGGAGAAAAGCTCCAACAGAGTTACAATGACAAATTGTTACAGAAAATAGTATATAAGATGAACAATAATGAGGAAGAGAGAAAAAAGAAAAAAGAAAATAGACTATTTACATACTATTACAAAACTACCATGCTCTATCTTATGCAAAATACTACTAATCATTAGAATATACATTAATAACATGCTAGCATAAATAAAATCACATAGAATTACTGAGCTCTGTCACCACTGTGAATTAAACTACTAGAGTATGGGCCAGCAGAGTTTAAAATACAGACTTTTCACAAGTAATTCTACTTGTGGAAATAGAAGTGTGAAATAACACAGAAAAACAACCTTCCAACAATTGTTAATAAACAATACTAAGGTCCCAGAACAAACGTAAAAATGCAAACAGATAGAACAGAGCAGAAAAGTACAAAGTATTATTACCACACAGGTCACTAAGTGCGACTCAAATATTAAGCAGCATTGAAATAAGTAAAATAATTTAATTCTCTCTCTCTTTCCTTTTTTCTTTTCTTTTTAAAGCTTGTTACTCACCATTCAACACACCTCCAAGTCTTTGATAAAATCCTCCTGTGAACTTATACCATTTGTATGAGATACCAATTCAAACAAATATGATCATTTTAATGATCTGTTTCTCATACTTCCAAAACAAATTATTATTAAACAAAATATGTATTTTGTTTAATCATATTCCCTGAAGCCTTACTCATGCCACAGATTGTCTAAAATATTGTTTTCTGCAAAAAACAGTTATACAAATTAAAATAATAATGGCTAGGAGTGTAATGACACCTGCAAGCAGTGCATCAATGTATATCCAGAATATGCAGATAAAGTAGGCAGAATATGCTCTTTGGATGGTAAAAAAGCAATGCTATGTTTTTCCAGAGTACTTGGTTAATCTGGAAGAAAGTTATCTTTCTGATATATATACTCAATATTCTGCCATTAGCCACTTAGAATTCTATAAGTGAATAAAAGATAAAATTCAAAACATGCACCAGCAAAACAGTTTAAAAATACTAACCATCACTGTAGAGTCATGAACCTCTTCCTTTAATATACTTTCACAGTACCTTGAACTGTGGAAGTATATTAAAGGAAGAGTTTCGTGGCTCTACACTGGTGGTTTGTGTGAATAAAAGATAAGCAGAATATAAAAGCACTGAAGCACAAGCTGCAATAAATGAATCCTATATATTAAATATAGAACAGTCAATAACATTGTTAAATGTTAAAGGTTTATAGTGCCTGAATATTTGAACTGTATCTTACTGAAATTGGTACACCTTGTTTGCTGTAGCATAGACTAGATCCAGGCCTGCTGAATCTAGCTTTGTTTATATGCTTGTTGTTTGTTTGCTTGTTATTTCCCTGGAATGCTAATTCCACCCAATACGTGGCTTCTCAGCACTTCTGTGGATCACTAGTGATATCTGCATTGCTTACTGTACTTATTTCCTTGTTTCACTTGAAAGAAAGTTACTGTTTGTCGTTTTTGCATTTAAGTTACCTGTAACACATTGCACTTAAGTTACCTGGCACTTGCTCACTAAAGCAATTATATAAGTCAGCACTAAAAATTAAAAGCACTACACCCTTACTCCCCACTGGCCCTTGTTTTCAATTATAAAGAAATTCCCAATATTATTCTAGCATGTCCAAAGGTCAGTTGTCAATCTCCTCTCCGGTCCAGCTGGTGAATCTGGGAATCTTGAGGTAATTTTATTTTTATTTATTTATTTAACATTTGTTGATCGGGAATGTCCGACTAGGATCCACAGATCCTGTTTTCAGCAGAGGCCCGGAGAGAAACGCTCCGAAGCATGTCTTTAGAATGTTACAACTGCCTTATGTACACAGACAACCCTCTCCTCCTCCCAACAAATTCCAACACATGTGAGAGATGCAATCATATAGCCAAACTGGAGGCTAAGCTCTCTCAACTCAGTACTGGCATAACCAGTCAGGAGGAGAAGGAAACCACACTCACTACAATTCCAGTCTCACATAGACCTACCACGACAGCAAACCAAACACATATTCACACAAAAACATACTCAGAGGCTCTAAATAAAGATCTGCCTAAGCAGCAGAGACCTCCAAAGCAGACACCCAAGCAACTGCTACCCCAAAACAAAACACGTGCAACACATATCTCACAAAGGCAGTGTGCCGAAGAGTCACAGCCCTTAAGACTAAACAACACACCTGATACACTTGTAATAGGTGACTCTATCATCAGGCACACTGATGTCCCGCTCACCAGGCTGAACAAGGAGAGGGTCACGGTGAGCAGCCTGTCGGGCGCTAGGATCCGCCACATAGCACAAGCACTCAGGTCACTCCAAGGCAAGTACAAATATGACTCAGTCATTGTCCATGCTGGTGTGAATGACCTAAGACGTACCTCCCTGGACTACATGAAAAGAGACATAAAGGAGCTCTCTGAGCATGTAGCCCAGGCCAGTATGACCCTGACCTTGAGTAGCATCTTACCCTCACCAAGAATGATGCCACTATATGAAGACAAGATGATCAATATCAACAATTGGCTTAAGTACTGGTGTCATTCAAAGGGGATCCAATGCCTGTCAGCTTGGGATGATATGCTCGACAAGCCACGATCCTTCGCTAGGGACAGCTTGCACCTGTTACCCCTGGGCTTTCGGATATTGGCAAAGGCTCTTGCTACCCCCATAGTGCCTTTTTTAGGCAAGGCTCAAAAGACAAACCCACCTCCATAGGTATCACAAGGGATAAGAAACTATGAGTAATGGTACTCAATGCCAGAAGTCTAAACCTCAAGATGCATGCACTCGAAACTCTCCTTACCATGGAGAACATCAATATCTGTGCAGTAACAGAAACCTGGTTTAGGGATCCCGAAAGCACCCCAGCACTACCAGGTTATACCTCGTACCATGCTTTTTGGCCCCAAAATTTGGACCGAACCACAAAAGGAGGGGGAGTATCGATATTCATCAAAGATACCCACACCTCCAGGTTGGTGGCAAAGCACGAAGCATCAGAGACTATCCATGTGCAACTAACAGTGGGTAAAACTGCCTTCCAGTTTATAGCCTGCTACAGACTACCCTCCCAAACCCAGGAACCCCACTCGGCCTTCCTGAGAACACTGGAAAATATGAAGGTCTCTCCAAACACCATTATATTGGGCGACTTCAACTACCCAAACATAGACTGGGAGCATTACTCTAGCTCCAACACCCTAGCCCAAAGGTTCCTAGAATTTATAAACTCAAATGCTATGGAACAACTTGTTACCACTCCCACAAGAGGGGAAAACATACCGGACCTGATCATCACCAACATGGGGACTCTATGCTCCAGACCAGTAGTGTATCCCTCACTGGTAAGATCAGACTATAAACTAATCTCACTAGATATTCACATCCCGACCCCACCCCCTGCCCAGAAAACCACAGTGAAAAACTTCTCTAAAGCAAATTTCACACTCCTCAAAACCGAGGTGGAATCCTTCAAAGCCCCCGGGCCTGTGGAAAATACGGCCCAGACCGCAGAATCCTTTATAAATGCATTCTATGAACACCTTCAGGAATGCATGGATAATGCAATCCCAAATAAAACCAAGACCCAATCCTCCAAAGGCAGACGTCCTGTCTGGTGGACCCCAGCCATAAACAAACTATACAATAGAAGGAGGAAGCTACTAAATGATAGAGCAAAATCCCAAAAAGGGAAGGCATCACTGATCAGTATTAGCAAAAAACTACGAGCACTCATAAAATTGTCTAAGGCCAGCTTCGAAAGAAAAATTGCACAGGACACTAGAGATAATCACAAGGATTTCTTTAGTTATGGTAGGAACCTGGGTGGTAATTCCCAGATATGCTCAGAATTAGTCCAAAATGACAAAAAATACACTGAACCCACAGACATTGCCAACATCCTAGCTGACAGGTTCAGCGCAAACTTCTCCCCCCCACCCCACCAAAAGGGCAAATATCTATCCCAGCAGAGTGCTGCCCCCCTGACATCTCAGATGCTCAGGTAAGAGCCGCCCTCTCCAAAGCAAAAAACACATCAATGGGACCAGACGGTGTCCCGGGCTGCGTCCTACATGAACTCCAAGAAGAGCTAAACCCAAACATAAAACTACTGTTCAATCTCAGTCTTACTACAGGATATGTGCCCAAAGAGTAGCGTACAGCAACAGTAGTCCCTCTCCATAAAGGTGGTGCCTCAACGGATCCTGGAAACTATCGCCCCATAAGCCTGACTAGCTTGGTCTGCAAAGCTATGGAAAGGATCATCATGGACCTCATAAATAAAGATATTGGGGACCTACAGACACTGGATCCTACCCAGTTCGGCTTTGATAAGGGCAGATCCTGCCTTTTGAACCTGGTTGATTTCTTTGAAACAGTCACCAAGGCCATTGACAAGGGGAAGGTGGTCCACACAGCCTACCTGGACCTCGCAAAAGCCTTCGATACAATACCCCACTCGGGCATTATAGATAAGCTCACCAGCTTAAAAATAAACCCCTATGTCACTAGATGGATTGCAAACTGGCTCAAGGACAGAACCCACATGGTTAGAATTGCTGGAGCCATGTCAGACTCCAAACCAGTTACAAGTGGTGTCCCACAAGGCTCAGTCCTGGGACCTCTCTTGTTCAGTATATATTTCTCGGAGGTACAGGCCAACATGGAAGGACTGTGGCTGACCAAGTTCGCAGATGACTGCAAACTGGGCACCATAATTGACTCTCCAGCCGACACAAGCATCCTTCAAAAGGGCCTCATAGAAACAGACAACTGGTGCCAGAGCCATGGCCTCAAGCTAAATGCCAAAAAGTGTATAGTCATCCCCTTTTGCAAAAACAAAGTGCCCACAAATTACCACATAGGTGGTAATCCATTAAGTACAGAAGAAGTAATTAGGCACCTGGGGACCCATGTTGATAGCAATCTCTCATTTGACAACCACGTGGCCAAAGTGGTTAGAAAAACATCTTATATAGCCCACCTAATCATGAAGGGATTCACATCTAGATCAGGGGAGGTCATCGTGCCTCTTTATTCATCCCTCATCAGGCCCATAATTGAGTACAATGCCCCTTTTGGGATGTACCTTACCAGACACCTGCAGCAACTGGAAAGACCCCAAAAATACCTCACCAAGAGGATCAAAGGGCTCAAACAGATGCCATATGCTGCCCGGTTAAAGAAACTCCAGCTCTACTCAGTGGCATACCGCCTGTTCAGAGGCGATCTGTGCCTGACGTATAAAGCCATGTCCAACCCGGAATTAATGGACATGCTGCACCTCAGAAAATACAAATCCCATCGAACTACGCGCTCGAGAGATTTGAACCTCAGCACTGAAATAAATAGGACATGCTGGAGGGACAGATTCATAACCCAGAGGCTCCCTTCTGACTCTCTTCAAGAGGAATCTTGATGAGTGGATGGGAGATCGTAGGTTTACCCCGGGTATCACTTCTGTGTCACTGTTAGACAGAGGGACAGTATACTAACCTCGAAAAAGGGCATAGCAAAATAAATTTAAAATGGGTGGCGAAAGCCAAACACATTCTGGCTAGGCTTATAAATGCCCTAGGGCAGATAGCCTAGTATGAACCTATGAACCTATGAACCTAAATACACTGTTTTAAACATGTGGTTTAGTGTTTTTCTTTTGATTTCATCTGATTACAAAACCAGATAACTAGGCCATGAATTAACACATCACCATTAGACTGTATGGTAAAGAGAATGGGTCACACATCATTTAATATTATTTGTTTTTATTTTTATAATGACAGAAAACCACTTTTTGTTTATTTAAGCACATTATATGAATTAAATCCTCTAAACATAAAATTTATACAACCACAACATGTGCCATTTTGCTACAAATAGGTCTTATCGATGCATAAAAGTACTGTTTTTTTAGACTGCTTTGAATGTGGAAAAGTGAACTGTATGCCTTAGTTTCATCTTCTATCAAACTTCTAATCCATTATGAAAATGGCCAGTGTATGTTTAATGTCCCACAAATAACACTCAAATAGAGCCTCAGCAGTGCCCGGCAGGCATGATAAACTGCTGTTACCATCTGTGCCTTCTACCTAACAAAAGTCAAAAAGTCATCTGCTGAAATCTGTTTGGATGTAAAGAGCTTCATTCACACATTGGCTATTATTTTCATGTTTCTTAATTACCTCAGTAACCACAATCCTACTGCAAGTATTCCCTTGGGATTTACTTTAGACCACTCTCAGAAAGGTCTTCACTGAACTGTTTGTAAACAAATAAAACAGCTGTCATTGTTGGTTAGAGCACTCAGCTTGTCTGACTACAAGTTAAAAAAATTAATTAACTTTCCAAGAAATTCATTCTTTCTCATTTGGTGGTGATGTCTGTTCAGATACTGCTACTAAGAAAATTCTAGGCTTTGCATTATTAAAAGTAAATGCAAAAGTATTAGTTGTTTATTTAACAAAAATACTAGGTTTCTCTTAGTGTGGAGTCTGCATGTCCTCTCCACGGTTGGGTGGGCGTTCGAAAGACATGCGTAAATGGGCATGCTTTCGTTGAAGGTTGAATGTCAACTGGCACCTCAGTGTTCGTCAAAATCTACTGCCAATCATTAGAGGACCGGAGTTCCGCTGTGGCGACCCCTAACCGGGAAAAGCCAAAAGACAACAACAACAACTAGATTTCTCTTATATAGCAGAACATAGATGGCTAATGGCTTCAATGTTCTAACCAGTCAAAAGACTGTAAAGAAAAGGTCTATTGTCTGAATTACATTATTCATAATTCTGGTTATGCACTAACAATGGCATGTTATTTCTGGAATAATGCTTATATATCCCTTATGCAATAATAGAATTGTTTTAAAAACTTAATGAAAATGTCCCTGTATTGATTAATTCATGATGGATATGAGTCATATTTTCACAGATGAAATGGTTTATGGGATGAACGACTAACTAAGGGTTCAACGAAAGCTCACCATATTTAAATTAAGGGCTAGGTATTATCAGTGAAGGTATATGACAATGCAGACAAAAACGGAGAAAAGCAAGACATCTTGCTAAGTAATGATGACCTATTGTAGATATCCTTTACAAGCTTTAGATATACAAGGGATCACTTTTCATTAGTCATCTGTTTGTCCAAATCTGTAAAATGGACATACAGAAGAGGTCATGTCTGTTTAGGTGTGTTTTGTTCATGGTCAATAAACAAATGCAAATTATACCTTCTCTCTTCTTCTACAAAATGAAGAAAACATTTGCTTGCAGTCAAAATTACTTCAGTTATGATATGAATGACAGACACTCTCAACAGTTTGCAATAGTGGACAAAAATGCATATCCCATTATACTTATTGTTTTTTCCATCACTTTCAACTTTCTGGATTAAAAGCCCACATTTGCGCTTCTTTCCCACCTTTCCTGTAACTAATCTAGTCCAGATACAGATTTGATGTATACAGTACTGTCTGTAAGCTTCTGAGTGGTGCCAAAGTCTGCTCTTCGATTATTTCCCTTAGATCTGCTAGCTCTCTCTTCTCCTGCACTTTTACTAGCTTATTAGTCTAGCACTTTACCAGACTTCTTGTAGCAATTATGGTAGCACACAAAGTGCTGCCAGCACTAAATGTTCTACAAAGAAACCGCTCCAGTACTTATTATTAATGCCCACCCCTCCAGGCATGTCTAAAGGTCAGTTCCCTGTGTTTTCTCTTATTAACCTGATGAACTTGGGCATTCTGAGGCAATGTAGGAACTGCCCCATGTACACTGACAACCTTTTCCTCTGACCTCCCAACACTCAGACTTGTGGGAGATGTACTTATATATCCAAATTGGAAGCCACACACTTTCCAGCCAAGACCGGAATGGCTGGTCAAGAGGAGAAGGTCAGCACTTGCACCACACCACATGGAACACACAGCCCTCCAGAACACTCACTAACACTGCCTGCACATAAAAACACAAACCACACACCCACCTTCACAGAGGCTCTCAATAAAAATCTACCCAAACAGCAGAGACCTCCAAGGCAGAAATGCACTCAACCACCACAAAACAAAACTAATCATGAGACAAATAACTCTCCTAAACAGTGTGCCACTCAACCAAAGCCCTTAAGCCAAAACAGCATCAATGGTGAGGCACACTGGTGTCCCACTCACTAGGCTCAATAAGGAGAAAGTAACAGTCAGCTGCCTGTCTAGTGCCAGGATCCACCACATAATGCACGCACTCATGTCACTCAACAACAGGTACAAATATGACTCTATCATTGTACATGTGGGTGTAAATGACCTGAGACGTACCTCCTGGACTACATGAAAAGAAACATGGAAGAGCTCTGGGATTATGTAGCCCAGGCAGGTATAACCCTAGCCCTAAGCAGCATCCTACCATCACCCAGAATGATACCACAGTGTAAGCAGAAAATGATTTATTTCAACAATTGGATAAGTTTCTGGTGTGATTCTACAGGGATCCAGTATCTGTTTGCCTGGGATGACATGACTGACAAACCTCGATGCTTTGCCAGAGAAGTCCTGCATCGGTCACCCCTGGACTTCCAGATACTGGCCATGTCTCTTAACACCCCTATAGTGCCTTTTTTTAGGTGGTATTCCAAAGACCAAATTACCACCATAACAGCTACAAACAAATGCATTCTGAGGGTCATGCTGCTCAATGCTACAAGTCTAAAGCTCAAAATACACTCACTGGGAGCACTCCTCAAAATGGAGAACATCGACATTTGTGCTGTAACAGGGACCTGGTTTAAAGCAGCAGAAAGCATGCCTGCACTACTAGGCTATAACTCATTCCAAACCTTTTGGCCCCAGAACTTGGACCTAAGCTCCAAATGCAGTGGTGTTTCCATATTCATAAATGATGCGCACACCTCCAGACTGTTAGCTCAACATAACGCATCAGAGATACTTCAGGTGCAGCTAACATTGGGTAAGACAGAGATTCAGGTTATAGCCTGCTATAGGTCCCCAACCATGTCCCAAGACTCACACTCCACATTCCTAAGCACCCTGGAGAATATTAGGGTCCAGTCTAACAGTCTCATACTGGGCAACTTCAACTACCCTTCCATTAACTGGGAAAACTGCACATGTACCAATACACTTTCCCAATGTTTCTTGGAATTCAGTAATTCCAATACCCTGGACCAGCTTGTTCTTACCCCCCCCCCCCCTAGAGGTAGCAACATCCTTGTCCTGGTCATTACTAACATGTGTGACTGTTGTTCTACACCAATAGTCTACTCCTCCCTGGTTTGATCCAACCACAAACTAATCACCTTGGAAATACCCTCGCAAAGGTAACCACCACGAAAAACTTCTCCAAAGCTAACTTTGGGCTCCTAAAAACAGAGATAGCTAACTTCATGGCACCCATGCAAATGAAGAATAGTTGCAGGACTGCCAAATCATACACCAATGCACTGTACAAACATTTACACAAATGCATGGATCTCACCATACCCAATAGAACCAAGACACTCTCCTCCAAAATAAGGGAGCCAATCTGGTGGTCCTCTGCCATAAACAAACTCTACAACAGAAGGAGGAAACTGATGCAGAATAAGGTGAAGTCCCAAGCCTGGAAAAACTCCCTTATCAGCCTCAACAAAAAGTTGAGATCTCTCATCAAATCCTCTAAAGCTAGCTATGAAAACAGGATTACAGCAGATATTAAAGTCAATCACAAGGCCTTCTATAGTTATGTAATGAATCTCCAATGCAATACACATATTTGCTCTGAGCTACTGCACAAAGGTACCTCGTATACCGAGCCAACAGATATTGCCAATATACTGGCCGACCGATTCAGTGCCAACTTTACCCCTCCCCCCCCAAAGGACCAATCACAATACCAGTAGATTATCAGGCACCCAGTATTACTGCTGCACAGGTTAAAACAGCACTGTCCAAGGCCAAGAATACAGCTTCTATGGGAAGTGACAATATCTCTGGCTGTGCTCTACATGAACTACAGAGTGAATTGGCACCTCACCTGTGTGCCCTGTTCAACCACAGGCTCACTTCAGGATTTGTCCCTACTGAATGGCACACTGCTACAGTCATCCCTCTCCACAAAGGACGCGCGATTACATACCCTGGGAACTATCGCCCAAGTAGCCTGAAGAGTCTGATATGCAAAGCTATGGAAGGCATCATCATAGACCTATTAAACAAGGATATAGTGAATCTCAAAACTCTGGATCCCACACAGTTTGGTTTTGTGAAGGGTAGATCATGCCTGCTCAACCTGGTCGACTTCTTTAAGTCAGTCACCAGAGCTGTGGATGAAGGCAAGGTGGTTCATACAGCCTACCTTGATCTGGCCAAGGCCTTTGATACCATTCCCCACTCAGGAATCATAGGAAAACTCACTAAGCTAGGCATCAACCCATATATCACTAGCTGGGTTACAAACTGACTCACGGATAGAACCCACAGTATGAAAGTAGCTGACTCCAACTCAGACTGCCAACCAGTCATGAGTGGAGTCCCACAGGGTTAGGTGCTAGGTCCTCTCCTGTTTGGTATCTACTTCTCTAAAGTCCAGGTCAACATGAATGGACTCTGGCTGACAAAGTTCACAGATGATTGCAAGTTGAGAGCTATTATTAACTCCTCAAGTGATGTTGACATCCTACAGAAAGGCCTCACTGAGACCAACAACTGGTGTCAGAACCATGGCCTTAAGCTCAATGCCAAAACATAATCCTCTTTGGGAAAAACCCAGTTCTCATAAATTACCACATACTGAACACAGAAGGCATTATAAGAGATCTGGGAACACAGGTTGACAGCAACTTCTCTTTTGACCACCACATTTCCACTTTGGTTAGAAAGTCCTTCTATGTGGCACATCTCATTAGTAAGGGTTTTGCATCCAGGAAGAAAGAGGTCATTGTCTCCCTCTACTCTTTCCTCATTAGGCCAATCATCGAGTACAATGCCCCATTTGGCATGTCCCTCACTAGACACCTGCAACAACTGGAGAGGCCACAAAAGTACCTCACAAAGAGGATCCTAGGCCTTAAACACTTGTCCTATATGGACAGAATCAAAAAACTCCAGCTACTCTGTCACATATTGCCTACTTAGAGGCGATCTCTGCTTGACTTACAAAGCTATGTCTGATGCAGCTCTGTTAGAAATGCTACATATAAAGAAATCCCAGTCCCTCAGCACCACATGGTCAGGAGACCTCAACCTCCTTACCACAATCAACAGAACATGCTGGAGGGACAGATTCATAACCCAGAGACTTCCCATATATGTCAAACAGAGCACCTTACTGGCCCTCTTCAAGAGAAATCTTGATGAGTTGATGGGAAATAGAAAATTCACCCCGGGATCACTCCAGTGGCTCTATTTGACAGAGGCACTAGGAACTATGGTCAGGTGGCACGATGCCAGGGTAATCCTATGGGCTAGGCTTGTAAAGGCTCCAGGGCCATAAGCCTAGTACACACCTATGAACCTATGAACCTATGTAGACTTATCTCTGTATAGGTCTAGTACAAGGGTCATACAATGTGATTACAATACAACACTCATTGCCCATTAACTCAATCTTCTGGAACACCTTAGCTCCCATAGCCCTGTCAGAACCCTAAGTCTAACCCTAAAACTCCCTTTCTGCTCCCTAAAGCCACCCCCAATCCCTAACTCTTAGAAGGTTCTGCTGTGAAACTCTGGCTTCCTGAAAGTCAACATTCCAAAATAATGAAAAAAAAATACGTCCAAGGAAAGAAAAGGACAAAAATCTCCTTTTTTCTTGTTTTTGAAGGGGGCAAGCACTTTGCATGCCAGATGTGGCAGATAAGCCCCCCCCCCAATTTATATATACCACTTATGTACCAACAGCATGATTGCATGATTGGAGTAACTTGAATAACAGAAAAATCTCCTAAAAAGTTACTCATTGCTGGCATACAATTAGAAATCACACCAGCAATGTTTTCCTTCATGACAAAACATTCAGCATTATGCTGTTCATCTGTTTTCTGTGAACTGCTGACAACCAAGCCATTTCATCTCAAGCCTGTGTAGGAAAGCCTGCTAGGAGCCCCTTCTCCATCTGTAACCGTAAGACCCATTTCACACTCCCTAACCCTAAAACTCCCTTTCTACTCCCTAAATGTAAAACCCCCTGCCTACTACCTATGCTTAAAGACCCTCCCAGCAACTCCCTAACCATAAGACTCCACTCATGTTCCCTAACCCTAAGAATCCATTACCACTCCCTAAAACTAAAATCTGACTCTTGCTCTCTAAACTTAAAGTTGTATTCCTCACCATTGCCCTAATCCAGACTCCTACCCCGCTCTCACTCTCTCTCTATGACTGCTGTAATTACGTCACTTGAAATTGAATAAAGTATTCTGAGAAGAAGCAGAAGCTGCTTTTCTGATCTCATATTCAAGGTTGAGGATGAGCTGCAGTCAGTCAGAGCTGTAACACACTCAACGCTTCTTAACAGAGGGTTTTGAGCACCTGTAGAACAACACCCTATCTGTACAGTAAACTAAGGAACTTACTGAGCCTAGTTTACTGGCCAGACTAGTTTCAGATGTATTGATAATCAATTTGGTAAGTGTGTTTACTGTGCTGATGATGTGCTATGACATAAGTAAAATTGTATAAATGTAATAAGCATCTTACACATGTTAAAAGCTAGGCAACAGTCATGAAAACTAATCTGTTAAAACTAAAACCAGTAAATTAAAAAGCAGTACTAAACCCACACAAGTGTAAACTGATTAAAGGTCTAAACTGTCATGAATATTAAGCATCACGTAAAATACAATTAACAGAATGCATATACTATATCAAAAATAGGCACATAATTTCATAAGAAAATAAAATAAAGCCCGACAAATAAAATGCCAAATATAAAATGGATGCAGCAACTCAGGGCAGACTCAATAAATTGTATAGAAGAAAACATGCCACCCATCATCTAGGCTAGTTACATGTTCAAAACTACAGCTACAACTAACTATAAAATGCTAATTAATATTAGAATACACTTAATAAATGTTATTATATACTAGCTATTGAAACTGGATAAGTACTAGGCATCGAAATAAGCATCCCCCTAAAACAAAAAAAAAGAAACCAATAAGCTGATTTAAGTATATTTCCTTCATTTTATTGTGGTTGTTATAACTTGGGGACTGATTTCTCAGATCTAGCTCTGTTGAAACTGTCTTGTGTGTGTGTCTGAAGCTCTGCACTAGTTGTTAAACTGCTCTGAAATTCCTTTAAGTGTTAATTAGCTTGGGGGGTTTTCTGATAACTTTAAAACCTGTGTTGGTTACATCTCTGGTAATCATTTTAAGTAGAGTTGCTGCTACTGAGATTTGTCTGCATACATCAACTGGACATAAGCTGATTTAAGTATATTTCCTTCATTTTATTGTGGTTGTTATAACTTGGGGACTGATTTTTCAGATCTAGCTCTGTTGAAACTGTCTTCCCCACCCCCCCTCCCTGTTCTTGGATGTAGTTTAAATTTGGTGGCTTTTGCAGTGCCCGCCCCACTGTAGATTTGATCTAGGACACTCCCCCATTCCCTTCTCTTTACCGCATTCTCTCTAAAAAACCCTTTCTGCACTTGCTTTTAGTCCTTTTTAATTTAATTACATTTTTTTCATACTGTGTGTGGACTAATATTGCTACATACTCAAGTGTGCCAGCTTGCACTGCATGTGAATTGTTTTTATAGCATTTACTGTCTGTTTTTTCCTTGTCGCTGTAAAAAAAAAAAAAAAAAAAAAAAATTCTCTTGTTTTCCTGCCTTACTGAACTAGAGTAGTCCAGTTTCAGAGTTGCTGATCCCTGGGCTTTGTTTTTAGTTCCTGTTACTGATCCATTGCCTTATTAGGAAGGAGGGAAGTTTCTTTGCTTACCAGTGGGAGTGGGAAGCACTGAGCGGCCTTTTTGTCCGATTTGGTGAAGTTTCAGCCAGAAACTAGTAGTCCATTGGTCGTTTTGGGCCAGTTCCTAGCTCCTTTCAGCCCCCTGCTATAAAACACGCTAAACACGCGTTTTCCAGCTTGTACCAACTCAGCACAGATCCTCATGGTGGCCTGCAGAGTGATCCAAGCAGCAGCGAGCTAAAAGAGTGACTTTCTACCAGATATAAGTATTTTTGTGGCTTTCCCACTGTTATTAAGCTAGCGACTGCATTTCGCCTGTTTTACTGCTACTTTAAGTGATTTCTGCATTTTACACTGTTTATTGCACTATAAGTTACTAATTGTTGCAAATTGTTTCTGTAGGCTACACACTAAAGTGCGCTAGCCGATTTACAGCATTTATAGCATTTACTGTCTGTTTTTTCCTTGTCTCTGTAATAAAACCAAAAAATCTCTTGTTTTCCCACCTTACTGAACTAGAGTAGTCCAGTTTCAGAGTTGCTGATCCCTGGGCTTTGTTTTTAGTTCCTGTTACTGATCCATTGCCTTATTAGGGAGGAGGGAAGTTTCTTTGCTTACCAGTGGGAGTGGGAAGCACTGAGCAGCCTTTCTGTCCGATTTGGTGAAGCTTCAGCCGAAAACTAGTAGTCCATTGGTCGTTTTGCTCCAATTCCTAGCTCCTTTCAGCCCCTGCTATAAAACACGCTAAACACGCGTTTTTCCAGCTTGTACCAACTCAGCACAGATCCTCGTGGTGGCCTGCAGAGTGATCCAAGCAGCAGAGAGCTAAAAGAGTGACTTTCTACCAGATATAAGTATTTTGTGGCTTTCCCACTGTTATTAAGCTAGCGACTGCATTTCGCCTGTTTTACTGCTACTTTAAGTGATTTCTGCATTTTACACTTTTTACTGCACTTTAAGTTACTAATTGTTGCAAATTGTTTCTGTAGGCTACACACTAAAGTGACCTAGCCGATTTCCAGCATTTATGGCATTTACTGTCTGTTTTTTCCTTGTCTCTGTAATAAAACAAAAATCACTTGTTTTCACGCCTTACTGAACTAGAGTAGTCCAGTTTCAGAGTTGCTGATCCCTGGGCTTTGTTTTTAGTTCCTGTTACTGATCCATTGCCTTATTAGGGAGGAGGGAAGTTTCTTTGCTTACCAGTGGGAGTGGGAAGCACTGAGCAGCCTTTCTGTCCGATTTGGTGAAGTTTCAGCCAGAAACTAGTAGTCCATTGGTCGTTTTGGGCCAATTCCTAGCTCCTTTCAGCCCCTGCTATAAAACACGCTAAACACGCGTTTTCCAGCTTGTACCAACTCAGCACAGATCCTCGTGGTGGCCTGCAGAGTTATCCAAGCAGCAGAGAGCTAAAAGAGTGACTTTCTACCAGATATAAGTATTTTTGTGGCTTTCCCACTGTTATTTAAGCTAGCGACTGCATTTCGCCTGTTTTACTGCTACTTTAAGTGATTTCTGCATTTTACACTGTTTATTGCACTTTAAGTTACTAATTGTTGCAAATTGTTTCTGTAGGCTACACACTAAAGTGCGCTAGCCGATTTACAGCATTTATAGCATTTACTGTCTGTTTTTTCCTTGTCTCTGTAATAAAACAAAAAAAAAATCTCTTGTTTTCTTGCCTTACTGAACTAGAGTAGTCCAGTTTCAGAGTTGCTGATCCCTGGGCTTTGTTTTTAGTTCCTGTTACTGATTCATTGCCTTATTAGGGAGGAGGGAAGTTTCTTTGCTTACCAGTGGGAGTGGGAAGCACTGAGCAGCCTTTCTGTCCGATTTGGTTAAGTTTCAGCCAGAAACTAGTAGTCCATTGGTTGTTTTGAGCCAATTCCTAGCTCCTTTCAGCCCCCTGCTATAAAACACGCTAAACACGCATTTTCCAGCTTGTACCAACTCAGCACAGATCCTCGTGGTGGCCTGCAGAGTGATCCAAGCAGCAGAGAGCTAAAAGAGTGACTTTCTACCAGATATAAGTATTTTTGTGGCTTTCCCACTGTTATTTAAGCTAGCAACTGCATTTCGCCTGTTTTATTGCTACTTTAAGTGATTTCTGCATTTTACACTGTTTATTGCACTTTAAGTTACTAATTGTTGCAAATTGTTTCTGTAGGCTACACACTAAAGTGCTAGCCGATTTACAGCAATTACTGTCTGTTTTTTCCTTGTCTCTGTAATAAAACAAAAAATCTCTTGTTTTCCGCCTTACTGAACTAGAGTAGTCCAGTTTCAGAGTTGCTGATCCCTGGGCTTTGTTTTTAGTTCCTGTTACTGATCCATTGCCTTATTAGGAAGGAGGGAAGTTTCTTTGCTTACCAGTGGGAGTGGGAAGCACTGAGCGCCTTTTGTCTGATTTGGTGAAGTTTCAGCCAGAAACTAGTAGTCCATTGGTCGCTTTGGGCCAATTCCTAGCTCCTTCAGCCCCTGCTATAAAACACGCTAAACGCTGTAAGCACGATTTAGCTGAGTTACCACTGTTGCACACAAGAGCAGCGGCGGTTAAACAAGGTTAAACTATTTGGGCCATCTAAATTCCACTCTTCCAATTTTCCCTTAAAACTACCTTCCTCGAGCTGTACTGCTGATCTAACCAGCATATCCTATAACTGAAAAGTTCATCTCTACTTGATTCCCAAGTAGACTATTCTCTATCTGTAAAGCCTAGCACTTACTCCTACAGTACTTGCACCTTGATAAAGCACTCTTATTATAGATAGTACCCCACCAGCCTAAAACCCACTTCCCGAGTCCTTTGAAAGTCTCTTTATCTACTACTTCTAGTATGTCGAGGGATCAGTTGCTAGTGTCCTCTCCAGCTCAACTGGTGAACCTGGGAATATTGAGGCAATGTTACAACTGCCTCATGTACACAGACAATCCTCTCCTTCTCCCACAAAACACAAATACATGCGAGAGATGCAACTATACGGCCAAACTGGAGGCTGAGCTCTCTCAACATAGGACTGGCAAGACCAGACAGGAGGAGAAGGTAACCACACACAATACATACCCAGTCACACATGGTACCATCACAACTTCAAATCATACACATACTCACACAAAGACATACTGGAGGCTCTGATCAAAATTTACCAAAACAGCAGAGGCCACCAAAGCAGACACTCAAACAACTACCACCTCACGACCCAACACATGCAACACATAGACCACACAGTCAGAGTGTCAAACAGTCACAGCCCTTAAGGCCAAACAAAATGCCAGACACACTTGTCATTGGTGATTCCATAGTCAGACACACTGACGTCCCGCTCACCAGACTGAGTAAAGAGAAGGTCACAGTAAGCTGCCTGTCAGGCGCTAGAATCCGCCACATAACGCAAGCATTCAGGTCTCTCAACAGCAGGTACAAGTACGACTCAGTCATTGTCCACGCTGGTGTCAACGACCTGAGACGTACTCCTTGGACTACATGAAAAGGGACATCGAGGAGCTCTCTGATTATGTAGCCCAGGCAGGTATGACCCTGACCTTGAGCAGTATCCTACCTTCACCTAGAATGATGCCACAATACAGTGATAAGATGATCAGCTTTAATAATTGGCTTAAATTCTGGTGTCATTCAAAGGGGATCCAATGTCTGTCTGCCTGGGATGACATGCTGGACAAGCCACGCTGCTTCGCAAGGGACGGCTTGCACCTGTCACCCCTGGGCTTCCGGATATTGGCAAAGGCTCTTGCCACCCCATAGTGCCTTTTTAGGCAAGGCTCCAATTCTAAACCTACCACCCTAGAACACCAAAAAGGAAAAACTAAGGGTAATGCTGCTCAATGCCAGAAGTCTCAATCTCAAGATGCACGCACTCGAGGCCCTTCTCAATATGGAGAACATCGATGTCTGTGCTGTGACAGAAACCTGGTTCAAGGCTCCTGAGAGCACCCCAGCACTAACAGGTTTCACCTCATATCATGCCCGCCCCAAAATCCGGACAACACCAAGAAAGGAGGGGTGTCCATATTCATAAAGGACACCCACACCTCAAGGTTGGTGGCAACGCATGATGCATCGGAGACCATCCAGGTGCAATTAACCATAGGCAAGACTGCTCTGCAATTTGTAGCATGTTACAGGCCACCCCTCTCAAACTTATCTGCAAAGCCATGGAGAGGATCATAATGGACCTCATAAATAAAGACATAGGGAATTTGCAGACTTTGGATCCATCCCAGTTTGGCTTTGTCAAAGGCAGATCATGCCTTCTAAACTTGGTTGACTTTTTCGAAACAGTCACCAAAGCCATTGATGAGGGAAAGGCAGTCCATACAGCCTACCTCGATCTGGCGAAGGCCTTTGATACAATACCCCACTCGGGTATCATTGAAAAACTCATCAGCTTAAATGTTAACCCATACATCACAAGATGGGTTGCAAACTGGCTGAGTGACAGAACCCACAGGGTCAGAGTTGCTGGCGCCATGTCAGACTCAAAGCCTGTCACAAGTGGTGTACCACAGGGCTCAGTCCTGGGCCCACTCTTGTTTGGCATCTACTTTTCCAAGTACAAGCAAACACAGGAGGGTTATGGCTGACAAAGTTTGCAGATGACTGCAAACTGGGCCATAGTAGAAAACACATCTGACACAGATATCCTTCAGAAGGGTCTCACAGAAACGGATAACTGGTGCCAGAGCCATGGCCTAAAGTTAAATGCCAAAAATGCATAGTCATACCCTTCGGGAAAACAAGGTTACCCCTAGCTACCAAATAGGTGGCAATCCACTGAGTACAGAAGAAGTTATCAGGGACCTGGGGACCCAGGTTGATAGTAGTCTGTCATTCGACACCCATGTAGCTAAAGTAGTTAGGAAGACCTTCTACATTGCCCACCTTATCATGAAGGGATTCTCATCTAGATCAAGGAGGTCATAGTCTCCCTATACTCATCACTCATCAGACCAATGATTGAGTACAATGCCCCATTCGAATGTATCTGACCCGACACTTGCAGCAGCTGGAGAGGCCACAAAAGTTCCTCACCAAAAGGATAAAGGGTCTCAAACATCTGTCCTATGCTGCCCGACTGAAAGAACTCCAGCTCTATTCAGTCGCCACCGCTTGCTCAGAGGTGACCTTTGCCTAACATACAAGGCCATGTCAAACCCAGATTTGATGAATATGCTTCACCTCAAAAATCTAGATCCGTCAGAGCCACAAGGGCGGAGACGAAACCTCGACACGGCTATTAATAGGACGTGCTGGAGGATAGATTCATCACCCAAAGACTCCTATGCTGTGGAATAAAATCCCGGTATATGTGAGGCAGAGCACCTCGCTGGCCTTGTTCAAGAGAAATCTTGACCAATGGATGGGAGATCGCAGATATACCCCAGGGATTACCTCAGTGTCACTGCTCAACAGAGGCACAGCAAAATAATGGGTATAGTTCCCCATACTAAAGGGGTGGCGTAAGCCACAAAACTATGGGCTAGGCTTGTAAATGCCCTCGGGCAGATAGCCTAGTATGAACCTATGAACCTATGAACCTATGAACCTAGGAACCTCACATGGCCTTCCTGAAAACATTGGAGGGGATAAATGTATCTCCAAACACCATCATACTAGGTGACTTTAACTACCCTAATATAGACTGGGAACACTACTCAAGCCCGAACACTCTAACCCAAAGATTCCTGGAGTTCATAAACTCAAATGCCATGGAACAACTAGTCACCATCCCCACAAGAGGAGAAAACATACTTGATCTCATCATCACGAACATGGGATCAAAATGTTCAACACCGGAAGTATACCCCTCACTGGTGAGATCAGATCATAAACTAATCTCGCTGGAGGTCCTCATCCCGTCCCCACCTGAAACAAAAAGACCACAGTGAAAAACTTCTCAAAAGCCGATTTCACACTTCTAAAAACTAGTGTGGTCTCCTTTAAGGCCCCTGAGCCAGTGGTAAACATTACTCAAACCGCTGAATCACTTACAAATGCCTTCTACCAGCACCTACAGGACTGCATGGATCACGCAATCCCAAACAAAACTAAGACTCTCTGTACCAAAGGCAAGCGTCCAGTCTGGTGGACCCCAGCCATAAACAAGCTCTACAACAAAAGGAGGAAGCTACTACAAGATAGAGCAAAATCCTTGAAAGGTAAGACACCTTTGATCATTATAAGTAAAAACTAAGAGCTCTCATAAAATCATCCAAGGCAAATTTTGAGAGAAAAATCGCCAAGGACTCTAAAGAGAATCATAAGGCCTTCTTTAGCTATGTTAGAAACCTAGGAGGAAACTCCCAGATATGCTCAGAATTAGTTCAAAATGATGTGAAAATTACTGAACCTACACACATTGCCAACATACTGGCTGACAGGTTCAGTGCAAACTTCTCCCTCCCCCAAAAGGAGAGATATCTATTCCAGAGGATTGTAGCCCCCAAACATCTCCAACGCCCAGGAGAGAACTGCCCTCACTAAGGCAAAAACACAGCATCCATGGGACCGGATGGTGTCCCCGGCTGTGTGCTTCATGAACTCAATGAGGAATTAAACCCACAGTTAGGACAGCTGTTTAATCTTAGCCTCACCTCAGGATACGCACTCAAGGAGTGGCGACGCACTGTGGTCCCACTTCATAAGGGCGGTGCCTCCACAGACCCTGGAAATTACCGCCCATTAGCTTGACAAGCCTTATCTGCAAAGCCATGGAGAGGATCATAATGGAACTCATAAATAAAGACATAGGGAACTTGCAGACTTTGGATCCAACTCAGTTTGGCTTTGTCAAAGGCAGATCCTGCCTCTTAAACTTGGTTGACTTTTTCGAGACAGTCACCAAGGCCATTGATGAGGGAAAGGCAGTCCATACAGCCTACCTCGACCTGGCAAAGGCCTTCACACAATACCCCACTCAGGTATCATCGAAAAACTCATCAGCTTGAATGTAAACCCATACATCACAAGATGGGTTGCAAACTGGCTAAGTGACAGAACCCACAGGGTCAGAGTTGCTGGAGCCATGTCAGACTCAAAGCCTGTCACAAGTGGTGTCCCACAGGGCTCAGTCCTGGGTCCACTCTTGTTCGGCATCTACTTTTCTGAAGTACAAGCAAACACAGGAGGGTTATGGCTGACAAAGTTTGCAGATGACTGCAAACTGGGCGCCATAGTCGAAAACACATCTGACACAGATATCCTCCAGAAGGGCCTCACAGAAATGGATAACTGGTGCCAGAGCCATGGCCTGAAGTTAAACGCCAAAAATGCATAGTCATACCCTTTGGGAAAAACAAGGCTACCCCTAGCTACCATATAGGTGGCAATCCACTGAGCACAGAAAAAGTCATCAGAGATCTGGGGACCCAGGTTGACAGTAGCCTTCGCTTGACACTCATGTTGCTAAAGTAGTTAGGAAAACCTTCTATATCACCCACCTGATCATGAAGGGATTCACATCTAGATCAAGGGAGGTCATCGTCCCCTGTACTCATCACTTATTAGACCTATGATTGAGTACAATGCCCGCTCGAATGTATCTGACCAGACACCTGCTGCAGCTTGAAAGGCCCCAAAAGTTCCTCACCAAAAGGATAAAGGGTCTCAAAATATGTCTTATGCTGCCCGACTGAAAGAACTCCAGCTCTATTCAGTCTCATACCGCTTGCTCAGAGGTGACCTGTGCCTGACATATAAGGCCATGTCAAACCCAGATTTGATGAATATGCTTCACCTCAAAAATCTAGATCCCTCAGAACCACAAGGGCGGAGACTTAAACCTTGACACGGTTATAAATAGAACGTGCTGGAGGGACAGATTCATCACCCAGAGACTCCCTATGCTGTGGAACAAAATCCCGGTACATGTGAGGCAGAGCACCTCTCTGGTCTTGTTCAAGAGGAATCTTGACCAATGGATGGGAGATTGCAGATATACCCCAGGGATTACTTCAGAGTCACTGCTTGACAGAGGCACAGCAAAATGATAGGCATAGTTTTTATTCAAACTAAAGGGGTGGCGAAAGCCACATAACTATGGGCTAGGCTTATAAATGCCCTTGGGCAGATAGCCTAGTATGAACCTATGAACCTATGAACCTATGAATAACCTTTCTACAAAAACAATAAGAACTACCGTTACCATATAAATTAACAATAGCTTATTACCTTCTGATTGATTAACAGATAAATGTTAGCCACAGTGTGAAAAAAATAAAATAAAATAAATCGTGAGAACTGTTTAGAGGTGCAGCTCCATGTTTCATTTATAAGGCACATTACTGAACTATCATGTGTTTTAGAAAACGTTGAAGATAATAAAGTCTCTATGAAAGTTCACATGGACATAGATTTCCAAATCTTCTCTGAACTACACTGCTTATTGAGTGCTGTTCTGCTGCCGAACATTTCATGTCTAAGTTTGATTTCACATGTTATTGTTTTAGTATGTGCCCACCACCTGGAGTAAAATTCAAAATTTAGGGAATAAAGCCATCTCTATGGAGAAGCAATATATCCAGGAGACTGCCAAAATTAATTTTTAAAAAGAAATATTTTGGCAACCAAGTGGAAAGCTAAGGCATCACATTATTCTTCGCAAGATGATAAACAGTAAAGAATGAGATCATGATTTTGGGTCCAGTATATTAAATCCCCTCATGTTCTTGGTTATCATCTCAAGGAACATAGATGTATATACAACATTAATTATTTGTGCATATGTCTGGCATTGTAACATGTTCTACAAGACAGCTAAATGAATCCATGGCTTTGTTTTATAAAATGTTTTATTCAACTCCCATGGAAAGAACATAATTAGATAAATGTCATATTTCTTCCAGGCTGTGTCTTAATTGTCCAGATTTTTGCAGAATATCCAGAATTTTGCCTACTATCTTTGGCCTGCTCCTCATAAAATTTGTAGTTTTCTGTCAAATAGTCAAGGTTTCAAGTCACTAAATAATAACACACACTTCAGTTTCAGAAAAATGCATGTTAACACAAAACTTATTATTCTAGCCTCTTGCTAGGTTTCAGCAACAAAATTCCTGCACGGACGGCAAGTGCAAAGGCTCAAAAATCAAATTAGTCCACAGAAAATCACCAGCACTCACTGGAATGGATTCAGCATAACTTTTATTATTAAATCAGCCCATAGTCAACAGAACGGTTTCGGTCCATAGGTCTGTGGACTATCTTGTTAAGTTTATAAGGGCTATGTTTAAAGCTGTCTCTGATGTTGGGCCTTTGTCTCCCTGTTATTTTTAGCTTTGTCTAGATTTCTTGTGCTTAGTTTGAGAGGCATGCTTCCACACTGGCATGGATCTGATATAACATTACAGAGAATATGAACCTATTACTTTTAGCTTTATCTAGATTTCTCGTGCTCAGTCTGAGAGGCATGTTTAGAGCCAGACATGGATATGCTGTAACATCACAGAGGATATGAACCCTTGATAAACCTCAATCTTTGGGTGATATTCATCAATAACTGGATACGCTCTAGACTAGTAAGATGCTGGGCTCTGATGCCATTGATATTGATTTTTATAAAGTTTGTGAAAACAAAATGAGGATGTCTTTGTTGAACTTGTGTCCTAAAAGTAGAACTTTGGGTCTTTTGAGAATGGTCTCCATTGATATGCTTCCTAAGGAAGCAAAGGATTGTTCATATCTAATTAGTTACTGCCCATCTCTTGTCTGTTCAAACCATACTTTTGACCTAGACATTAGAAGGCCAACTTTAGAAGTAAATCATTCATGTGGTCAGTCCTTTTAAGCCAGATTTTATGAAGTTTCTCTTGTGGTTATTTAATAAATTATGTCAAATTTCCCAAAGAAACACATGTCTGCTGCAGTTTTGCTTATTACAATTGGATGTTTTAAGTGTTGTTGTGAAGCGTTTTGGGTTTCAGGTAGAATTTTTTATATTGTTGCCAACTATTGTTTACTAAACATTTCTTTCATGTTGTAATACATAGCATGCACTCCAAATAATTTCAACTGAGGGTTGGCACAATGCAGAGAACCCCCCCCCCCCCCACACACACACAAACACACTGCTGATTGTATTGGTGGTTGACTTCCTCAGTCCATTCATAAAGCAACATTTCTCTGTCTGGGGATATTATGAAATAAAAAGACAAAATGGTGCCAGATGCTTATGCCGACTATTGCATACTATGGCTTTCTCAACCTGATAATTCTATAAACACAATGTTGGATGTCTTTCAGATTTTTGGATATCTCTAGTCTTAAAATTAATTTTAATCTAAAAATTAAGTTGAATAACTCACAAATATTTAATACAGGCTGAAGTAGTTACATCATAAAATTGATGTGTTGTTGCTTTTAATTGTTTTAATAGATGTGATAACTTTTTAATTAGTTGATATATTATGTTATGACCTTTATATTTCTTTTTGTATGTCTTTCTTGGAGCTTTTCTCCCCGGGCCTCTACTGAAAATGGACATGTATCCAGCTAGACTAGCCCGGTTAACAAATGTAAAATAAATATATAAAATGTGTTATGTTTCAGGGATTCATTCAGTCTGAAAAAGACTTATTGTACATGAAAGCACTTACTGAATGTGTTTTTTTTTCTTTTGAATAAATTGAGTTTTGTGGGTTTTTTGCTCATTTTATTTAGGTCATTTTGGTTATTTATTCTTAGGGGACATTGAGTTAGTGTATTAAAATGCTTGCAGGCAGCTAGGCAGTTGCCTGTTGAACCTGACCTTTGGGATCATAATTGGGACAACCCAAAATATACAGTCTGTAATATAATTATACAATGGCCTCGTTGAACAGGGGAAATACATTGTGCACTACATAGACTTCTATTTATTGACAGGCTGTCATTAGCTTTCTTATAATGATTGTAGTGTTACTGTATGTGAAGCTAATACACTTTGGTGGCAGTATGTACAACCTGAAATTATTAGCACTAGAATACCTTTTAGAAGTGAAGTCAATTTGAGATATGGATGTTTTCATGTAGATTTGCCCCATTATTTCAGAAGTTAGCAACTTTATAATAGGGTCCAGGCAAATAATTGCTTTAAAATATATGACAGTGATTAAACTAATCAAGCCGGAATAGGTAGGACTCTGAAAAATGTTGGTGGTGTAATCACAATAATGTGTATATTATCATCTGCTGTTGAACTAACACTATAGTCAAAATTGTTGGCATAAGATACACTCTGCTGCTTATTTTATGTTCAAAATCATAGTTGCACCACTCTTAGGCAACAGATACTTATTTTTTTTTTGCTGAGAATTCAAGACATAACCTATCATTTGGAAAGTCTTGTGGTATAATGACTTATATGTGTGAAAAATACTATGTTAGCATTCATACTGAGTTACTGAAAGAAAATGTCTGAAGATATTACAAAACATTTTGCATTGTTTTGCTAAGAGAATTAAAAGTGTAACCTACAGCAGCATTAATTTCAAATGTCATGAAGATTTTTAGTCAATTATTTTGCTCTGCTGGAACAATGGGACATATTCAAAAACAAATAGTTTTTAGCATTTTGCAAAATAACATGGTAAGTGACGATGTACAGGGAGGAGGAGACTCGAATACCCCAGCCTTGAAAATGTAGCAGTAGTACAGCATGCAGAGTAGGCTAATGACTGTATAATATTAATAATTTAATGTCGTCATGCTAATGAGAACCATTGCATATGCAAATGATGAAGCCAAATATAACAGTTATTGACAAAGGTATATGTTTAGCATGGATAGTAGCATCAATTAACTATTCTGATCATCAGGACTTGCTGGTGTAGAGGATCTTTACTTAAGTTATAATTGTAGGAGATGTGTCGTCATTAGCTGGACAGCATATGTTAGCTGCCACCTTTGGTGTCAGTGTTTGTGATGCTATAAATTGTCAACCTCTGCATTGTACATTGTTAAACCATTACCTGATGCACTACCGCCAGCATGACTCACACATTGTTGAGTAATGCCTTGTATTGAGAGACGTCACAGAGAAGTTAATAGACAGGTGCTGCCCTCATATGGAATTATATTTATTTATTTACTTATTTATTCAGTTTGGTACTTGGCTAGAGCACTGATCAAAATTACCTATTTCAGTCTCATCCCATGCAAATATAAATAATAATAGATGACCAAGTTAACAAAAAATATTACGAATGCAAACAACATGTTCTGTGAAGATTGCAATGAATCAGTAACAGTTAATAATAATAAAATACAAAGTATAGGAGACAACAGGGAGGGATTGTTAGATTAAGGTAGGAAGAAGAAAGTGATATAATGAAGGGATAGAACACAAAATGTAAAGGTATATATATAAAATGTCCCCAGCTTTTGCTAACATAGTCTTATGTGAATGGGAATTAGATACACTTGTTCATCTACCTGGATTTGAACTTACACAACTTTACTGTTGTTTTATTGATGACATTTTTCTGTGTGTGGAAAGGGACTGAGCAACAATTGATTACGTTTGTAAAATCCCTTTCAGTGACCATAGGCTTTTTGCAGCTTGTGATTGCAAGGAAAGGGCAGTCTGTTTCTTTTCTGGATACCACCCTTTCGATCAATAAAATTACAGGTGAAGATTTGTAAGTTATGACCGCACTTTTGAAAATGAATTTGAATTCTTGATTTCTTTATTTCTTCAGAAACATTATCCTGCAAGTCTGCTACTGTCTATTAGGGATGAGATTAAGGTTTCCAGGTGCAACAAGTTTAAACCAATATTAAAACATGGTTTTAGCCCTTCACTTAAACAGTCCAGTAACAATAATCATTCCCTAAGCTTTTCTCTTCCTATCAGAAGACATATGAGGTGCATCAGAGAAATAGTTATTAGCAGTTAGAGAATTGTCCAGAGTGACCGTGATTTAAATGATTTAGTGGGCTCTCTTAAATTCACCTTTAAAAGGAGTAAGACCCTTAAGACTTGTTTTGAGAAAAATGACCAGCCTTTTCTTCTGTCTGAACCTTTAAATGTAATTAATTCTAACAACATGTCACAGTGTGGAAGATGTGTCTGCTGTGTGTTTATTTACATAGAAGATTCCTACGTAATTTAAGCACTGTAATGTTAAGGTATATTTTAGAAAAAGTTTTAATTGTAATAGTTCTTTGGTGGTCTATGTGGCTGTCTGCCCCTTTTGCAATTATTTTTACATGGGTAACATTGCTCGTAAGTTGAGTGACAGAATTAAGGAGCATTGTGCAGCTAGAAGATCTAAGAATGTGACTAATGCTCAAGGAAGCATAATATTACTTGCTCTAATTTCTCCAAGTAACTTTTTTTGTCATAGAGCAATTAGCAGATTTCTTTGAGGAGTCTGAAAATTTGCTGCAGGTATTGGAGTTGAAGTGGCAATTGCGTCTAAATACTGAATGTCATCTTTAAATCTTTAAATTTGAAATGTGCTTTAAGATGGTTTCAGTAATGTTCCTTCTTGCTCACTTGTTACTGTACTGAATTATACATGCCCACCTTTTACAGTTTGGAGTTACACACACCTATTTTGACTGCTATATGTTAATTTGTGTACTATAATTACTTATCTAGAGAGGTTTTATTTGATGTTTTTTTTTATTTACTGTTTTGACATTGTACTGGTCTTAACACACTGAATTTTACATTCATTTTTCATTCTGAAGAAGTTCCACCACATTAAAGGAACGAAAGCTAAAACCCACCAAGAGGGTTGTCTTTATTTCTTTTCCTGATTTATTTTAGTTGGATTATGAAGTTGTTATAGTATACACTACTACTTTCTTCAGTGTGTAGTCAGTTTAGATTGCATATATATAGATATATATATATATATATATATATATATATATATATATATATATATATATATATATATGGGTCTACTGTAAAAGACTGAAAATCCACTTGTTTGAAAGATCCTCGGTTACGTGAAAGTGCACTTAAGTGATAGTGCACTTCCACGAAGTACATTCAATGAACCATTAAGGAATACAGGTGCCGAAGTGCACTACAGTGGGGAAAGGGAATTTATGTGTTTCCATACTGTAGTGCCATCCTGACATTGGTATATTTAAGTAGAGGGGGGTGGGGGGTGCAGGGGTGCTTGTCCCCCTAAAAAATGTTTCTCTGTTCTTTATTGGTTCATTAAACCAATGTTTGCGAAGATGCACTTTTGCTTAAGTGCACTTTCACGTAACCATGGGTCTACTGTTTATTTTCGAAAAAGTTAGTTTTTGATTATATACAGTAGACCCATATACATACATATATATATATATATATATATATATATATATATATATATGTATATATATCTGCGATGATACAGCGGTAGCGTTGTTACCTCACAGCAAGTGGTTCTTCCGTTCAATTCTCAGCTTGGCTTGGGAGTGCCTTCTGTGTGGAGTCTGCATGTCCTCCCAACGGTTGGGTAGTGTTCGAAAGACATGCGTGCGTAAATGGGCATGCCTTCGTTGAAGGCTGGGTGTCGAGCAGGCACCTCGGCATTTTGTAAAAAGAAAATCTACTGCCAATCATTAGCAGACCGGACTTCCACTGTGGCGACCTCTTACCAAGAAAAAAAAAGCCAAAAGACCAACAACAACATATGGATCTACTTTCAATCAATGAAAGTACGATCCATCAAATTTCACTTACCTGATCACAATCCACTGAAACTCCACTTAAATGAAAAAACGGACTGCCGAAATCCTTTCCTAGTTAAAGGAACCACTTGACCACTATGAAAGCAAAACAACCCAGAAAACAACCTTACCCACCAAAGTAAGGGGCTTCACCCCCCCACTCCACAACTTAAATATATCAACTCTGAGATCGCATTACACTTTGAGAGGACACAGTTCACCAAGGTGATCAACTGGTTCCTTTCCCTGGAGAAGGACTTTGGCAGTCCGTTGCTTCATTTAAGTAGAGTTTCAATGGATTGCGATTAGGTAAGTGAAATTCGGTGGATCGTACTTTCATTGATTGAAAGTTGATCCATAAAAATATATATAGATATAGATAGATGTGTGTGTGTGTGTGTGTGTGTGTGTGTGTGTGTGTGTGTGTGTGTGTGTGTGTGTGTGTGTATATATATATATATATATATATATATATATATATATACACACATATATATATATATATATATATATATATATATATATGTATATTCCTATTACAAGAAAGAAAGTTCACTACTTCAAACTTGTAATAGGAAATCCATATTCATAAAGGACACCCACACCTCAAGGTTGGTGGCAACGCACGATGCATCGGAGACCATCCAGGTGCAATTAACCATAGGCAAGACTGCTCTGCAATTTGTAGCATGTTACAGGCCACCCTCTCAAACTCAGGAACCTCACATGGCCTTCCTGAAAACATTGAGGATAAATGTATCTCCAAACACCATCATACTAGGTGACTTCAACTACCCTAATATAGACTGGGAACACTACTCAAGCCCGAACACTCTAACCCAAAGATTCCTGGAGTTCATAAACTCAAATGCCATGGAACAACTAGTCACCATCCCCACAAGAGGTGAAAACATACTTGATCTCATCATCACGAACATGGGATCAAAATGTTCAACACCGGAAGTATACCCCTCACTGGTGAGATCAGATCATAAACTAATCTCGCTGGAGGTCCTCATCCCGCCCCACCTGAAACAAAAATGACCACAGTGAAAAACTTCTCAAAAGCCGATTTCACACTTCTAAAAACTAGTGTGGTCTCCTTTAAGGCCCCTGAGCCAGTGATAAACATTACTCAAACCGCTGAATCACTTACAAATGCCTTCTACCAGCACCTACAGGACTGCATGGATCAGGCAATCCCAAACAAAACTAAGACTCTCTGTACCAAAGGCAAGCGTCCAGTCTGGTGGACCCCAGCCATAAACAAGCTCTACAACAAAAGGAGGAAGCTACTACAAGATAGAGCAAAATCCTTGAAAGGTAAGACACCTTTGATCATTATAAGTAAAAACTAAGAGCTCTCATAAAATCATCAAAGGCAAATTTTGAGAGAAAAATCGCCAAGGACTCTAAAGACAATCATAAGGCCTTCTTTAGCTATGTTAGAAACCTAGGAGGAAACTCCCAGATATGCTCAGAATTAGTTCAAAATGATGTGAAAATTACTGAACCTACACACATTGCTAACATACTGGCTGACAGGTTCAGTGCAAACTTCTCCACCCCCAAAAGGAGAGATATCTATTCCAGAGGATTGTAGCCCCCAAACATCTCCAACGCCCAGGTGAGAACTGCCCTCACTAAGGCAAAAACACAGCATCCATGGGACCAGATGGTGTCCCCGGCTGTGTGCTTCATGAACTCAATGAGGAATTAAACCCACAGTTAGGACAGCTGTTTAATCTTAGCCTCACCTCAGGATACGCACTCCAAGGAGTGGCGCACGCACTGTGGTCCCACTTCATAAGGGCGGTGCCTCCACAGACCCTGGAAATTACTGCCCCATTAGCTTGACAAGCCTTATCTGCAAAGCCATGGAGAGGATCATAATGGAACTCATAAATAAAGACATAGGGAACTTGCAGACTTTGGATCCAACCCAGTTTGGCTTTGTCAAAGGCAGATCCTGCCTCTTAAACTTGGTTGACTTTTTCGAGACAGTCACCAAGGCCATTGATGAGGGAAAGGCAGTCCATACAGCCTACCTCGACCTGGCAAAGGCCTTCACACAATACCCCACTCAGGTATCATCGAAAAACTCATCAGCTTGAATGTAAACCCATACATCACAAGATGGGTTGCAAACTGGCTGCGACAGAACCCACAGGGTCAGAGTTGCTGGAGCCATGTCAGACTCAAAGCCTGTCACAAGTGGTGTCCCACAGGGCTCAGTCCTGGGTCCACTCTTGTTCAGCATCTACTTTTCTGAAGTACAAGCAAACACAGGAGGGTTATGGCTGACAAAGTTTGCAGATGACTGCAAACTGGGCCATAGTCGAAAACACATCTGACACAGATATCCTCCAGAAGGGCCTCACAGAAACGGATAACTGGTGCCAGAGCCATGGCCTGAAGTTAAACGCCAAAAAATGCATAGTCATACCCTTCGGGAAAAACAAGGTTACCCCTAGCTACCATATAGGTGACAATCCACTGAGCACAGAAAAGGTCATCAGGGATCTGGGGACCCAAGTTGACAGTAGTCTTCGCTTGACACTCATGTTGCTAAAGTAGTTAGGAAAACCTTCTATATCGCCCACCTGATCATGAAGGGATTCACATCTAGATCAAGGGAGGTCATCGTCCCCCTGTACTCATCACTCATTAGACCTATGATTGAGTACAATGCCCCGCTCGAATGTATCTGACCAGACACCTGATGCAGCTTGAAAGGCCCCAAAAGTTCCTCACCAAAAGGATAAAGGGTCTCAAAAATATGTCTTATGCTGCCCGACTGAAAGAACTCCATTTTTATTCAGTCTCATACCGCTTGCTCAGAGGTGACCTGTGCCTGACATATAAGGCCATGTCAAACCCAGATTTGATGAATATGCTTCACCTCAAAAAATCTAGATCCCTCAGAACCACAAGGGCGGGAGACTTAAACCTTGACACGGTTATAAATAGAACGTGCTGGAGGGACAGATTCATCACCCACAGACTCCCTATGTTGTGGAACAAAATCCCGGTACATGTGAGGCAGAGCACCTCGCTGGCCTTGTTCAAGAGGAATCTTGACCAATGGATGGGAGATCGCAGATATACCCCAGGGATTACTTCAGTGTCACTGCTTGACAGAGGCACAGAAAAATGATAGGCATAGTTTTTATTCAAACTAAAGGGGTGGCGAAAGCCACATAACTATGGGCTAGGCTTATAAATGCCCTTGGGCAGATAGCCTAGTATGAACCTATGAACCTATAACCTATGAAACCTCACTTCTGCGAAAGTTCACTTTAACGAAAGTGAACTTTTGCGTACGTGCACTTCACTGAAAACACTGCAGCACAGTGGAGGACAAAAAAAGCAAGCTATGTCCTCCACTATGGTGTGATAGTCACGTACCTTAGGGTTAGGGCACGGGTTAGGAGAAGGGGATAGTTACTAAAGCTATCCCCTTACCCTAACCCATGCCCTAACTCTAAGGTTCATGACTATCACACCATAGTGGAGGACATTGCTATGTCCTTCACTGCGCTGCAGTCGTCACGGACCTTAGGGCACGGGTCATGGTAAGGGGATAGCCCTATGGGCTATCCCCTTACTATGACCCGTGCCCTAACCCTAAGATCTGTGAGTACTGCACAGAAGTTCAGTACAACACCCGTTTGTTGTACTGAACTTTGCGTAAGTGCACTTTCAATTAAGTGCACTTTTGCTGCAGTGAGCATTGCATGCACTATTTCGAATTAGTGAAAATTCGATCTAGTGTATGTAACCCATAGATATATATATATATTTATATATATATACACATATATATATATATATATATATATATATATATATATATATATATATATACATAATATATATATATATAAATATATATATATATATATATATATATATATATATATATATATATATATATATACATATATATACATATATATATACATATATATATATATATATATATATATATATATATATATATATATATATATATATATATATATATATATATATATATATATATATATATATATATATATATATATATATATAGATATACATACATATCTATCTATATACACACACACATAGACGCACACACACACACACACACACACACACACACACACACACACACACACACACACACACACACACACACACACACACACACACACATACACACAAACACTCACACACAATGTGGAAGAGATATCACATTTTTGTGTAGAGAAATGAAGTGAGGAAGATAAAGGTGGCTGACTGCTGAAGGAAAGAGTGGAGGTCAGGTCATGTGTCCTGTGGGAAAGCATTTGCAAACTGACACAGACATGAGATGACCTTTAAGCTGAACATTGAATGATGAGTACCAGGTGAGGTCTTTAAGATTATTAGCAAGGGATTCCCAGAGTTTGGGGCCTAGAATGGGCAAGGCACATTTGTGCTAAGTAAACTTTTTCTTGGATATCGATGAAGTGTACCATAGAGGTTAAAACTTTTTAGATTGTAACTGTATCCGAATTGGTTGGAGGCAAAGGAAGGACAGGAGTGTTCTTTGAGAAACTTGAATAGTTAAGATCAAAATAGCAGTTTGGCACATTGTTGGAAAGGCGGCCAACTGGCTTTACTGAGAATGATACAATAATGCTCATTTCTAGGTGAGAAGGTAATGGAGTGGCAGATAGAGTTGCGTATAGTTTGGATAGTGGTGGAGTTATTCTTGGATGCTGCTGCAACCAGTGGACGTTCCTATTCAAGTTGAGCTAGAAGAATGCTTTTGTGTGTGGCATTTCTGATTGGTCTGGAGAGAAAGGGGAAACTTATAGGACCAAAACAGAAGGGAATTTGTTTCCTTCTGTGTTTGTTCTAAGTAAAGGTGAAGGTGCAATTTCAATGCACGATCATGTCACATACTAAAGTATTTGAAAGAGATGACATAATCAATGGGCTTGTCAAGATGGTCACTGATAAAAAGTGATTGAGAGTTATCCTGCCATTTAGATGAGGTAACAAACAGCATTGTTTTAGTTTTGGAAGTGTTCAGAATTAGCTTTTGGATATTAAACCATTAAATAAGAATCAAGAGGGAACCATAGACTGTCTCTTGTGGTAAACACACATGTGTATGTAGCTTTTACCATCCTTGATGCAGGGATCCTTCAGTACCCTTTGGAGGATACATTGAGAGTTTCTCAAACATCATCCACACAAATTCTGCAGTGATTCTGCACATGCAAAAGTACATATTTAGTTTCCATGCACTGCAGAGAAGAGAACTACAACTAGGTATTCATTCTATATCATGGCCAATTTTCCTGAGGTCCTGGGACCAATGTACCAACTGCAAAGTGATTCACAATGAACAGAGTAACATTTGCAAAGTGTCTGTGCACAATGCAGTCAGTTACCCTGATTCCCATACTTGGCACATGTGCAGCCTATGCAAATAGTTCTTGCAGGAAGGCTTTCCACAGGACCATCCTATGAGTAGGTGCACAGGGTGCTGTTTATTGAGTTCTGAATATACTGGTCCCATGATATTTGGCAAAAGGTCACTCATAATGGTGTCTACTGCTCTGTGTTGCAGGTGATTATGGATATGTCTTTGAACCATGACTGATTATCACTATCCACAGCCTCCAAAACATAGTAGAAGTGGAGAATGGCATTGTATTTTCATAGACAAAAAAATATTGTAGAACATTTGTTTGAGTTTATGAAGTCATGCTTCCATTTCTTAGACACATCTGGTGGCACATTGCAGTATACACTGGAGATCTATAGTACAATATTTGATATCTGTGCCATTCTACAGTTGCAGACAGGATTACCATAGTAGTTGTGGACAAATGAACTGCCTGCATTCCTAGCCCATATGAGGCAGAGATGGGTGCAAAATATCACAACACTTGCAAGGAGTGGTATCTGGTAGACAACAATGGTCCATAACAGCTGAACACAGAATAAAACTGATGTATTCATGTACCCAGGCTATTTGGTAATGCAAATCGACTAGTCTCACTGTACATTAGACATTAGCATAAGCCGGAGCACTGGGCTAGCCAAAATCATCATCATCATCATTATCTACACAGGTTCAGTGGGACACAATGTTATGATACAGCTATGGTAAGGTAGGGGAGAGTTATAGAATGTGGAATTGGTAACCTTACATGCACCCACGCTATGACTATGTCCTTCAAGTGCAAGTCTTTGCATGGTTCATCGGTATACTCATGGAGGTAGCAACAGATGGAAGCAAAGCCACCACTAACCATAGCATGCATGCATGCTCTAAGTCTTTATATGCCATGTTATCATGCATGCATTGCAGAATGTCATGCAGTTCCTGCAGTGGTTGTATTTCCTCATGCAGGACACACAGCACACTCAACATCTGTAACGTGGAGTTTGAGATGGCAATCTGTGCCTGGATCATTGACTTGCACATCAGCTGTTTGATACCAGCAGTGACATCCAGTCAGATAATGCCCTCAAATAATTGTGGGGTTAACTACTTATATGTGTCTCCTTTATGGTGGATGTATGCACTCTAGATGCAGCATGGCTCATTTAAGTCCTCTGTGATAGTATGTCCTGTGTTGCCTGCATAAGTCTAATATTGCATGGTTATCCATCCCTAAACAAAGGGGATGAAAGGGGTTTATCTCACTCCTCCTGCATGTCTATGGCAGAAAATATATGTCTGACCTCCAGTGTTAACACTGTTGCACTAAGTGGCATTGGATTGTGCCACATACAGGGTAAGCTCTTTTACAGCTACACATGACATGCTGATATCAGGCAGTTACCAATTTGTTATGCTGGACCCTTCACCAGTGGAACCTATGTAATCATAATGATATTGTGCTTGCAGAAATGTCAGAATATATACATTACTCATGCCAACACATAGCATACATGTAGTTATATATTGATAATGTGGTTAGAACACAGACTCATTTCTTGTGTGTGGGTGGTTATGATTGCTCTAACCTGGGACATTCCACAATGGACACTGCTGAGTAGTCAACAGACCAGCTTCCATGTCCAAGCTACCATCTAGTATGAGGGGTCACTCACCTGCCAGACTCCAGAACAGAACAAACTCCTCAACCTCCATAAGATACCACTGTTTCAGTGGTCCACCACCTATAATGGACCTGTTCCTGACAATAGCCACTGCCTTGGCATGCAGTATCATAACTGCAAACCTGTGATGCACCTGCACTATCGTCTTATTATTGTCTCCTACAGAACTTATGTCCCACACTAGTTCTTGCCACATCCGTTTTAACTGTATCAGGGATATGCATGATGTGTGTGGTTGGGGCCTGCAGTATCTGTTGCTATTGCAGTGAACCTCTCCAGACATGCCTGTTTATTTAGTCCCAAGACAAAGTGTATATACTTTTGGATCACAAGCAGATAAATGTTTCTGCATGTATGGCTATCCTTGGCAGACACCAGTGGTTTCCATATTGTCAGACTGTCTCTATTTGTTAACCAGACACCAGTGCACAAATAAGCTGTGAATGGTCACACCTGTGCCACACTACAGGCAGCAATGGGAATAGTACCACTGCTCATCATCTTGCAGCACCACATTGACTGTGTGCGTGATAACAGCTGTGCAGAAGACCTTGCATTACCTGAGGCAGGTTTGATGGTCTGCATACAGGTGGTATAGTGTTGACCCTCTCAACAGCAGAACAGTAATCTGACAAGCCTTTGTGCTCTGTACCTAGACCAGGTGAATTCCGACAACAGTAAGACTATAACCTGATCCTGTAATTGTTCATTGTTTGATCAGTGTCCTACCCTGTAAACACATTTAAATAAATACATAAATAAAGGCTATCATGTCCTTCTGCTTTGCATCCTGATGGTGTGACCACTCCGGGCAGTAGGGCAGTAATCTGGCTTACTCTCAAGCTCAATTTCTCTGTATATTCAGCTGATAGTATCTGGTCATGCTTCCATGCACTGTTGTGTAATGCTGCACTAGTTGGCATGCCCGATTTCAAGATGCCTATATGGCAATTTAAGCCACAATCCAGTTCTGAATTACAATTGCTGTTTTGCTCTTCACTATATTATTATTTCTTGCAGGATGCCGACTCCTTTTTTTATTCTGCACTGAGCTGTGCAGTGTTTCACTAGATTTCTGCTGTTCACAGTCTAGCAGTATACTCAGTTTCCACTGATGGGCATTCTGACCTCTGTTCAAATGGCATTGTGACACTATTTTCATAATAAATGTATACTACTTTCTCTTTACAGAGGAAGAAAAAAATTCATAAATATTTCACAAGTCAAGTTAATATTTCTGCTACTGCATATAAAATGAAACTTAAACACTAAGTATGATGCAAGCTGTATGCTGCCATGTAAATCAGAAATGAGATAAAGTTAAACCTTGTGGGGTGCTAGAATGGTAATCTGAGGTCTGTTTATACCCATTTATTGTATTTCATTTGGCTGACTTTTTATTATGAACTGTATTGGGGAAACTGACTTGTGATCTTAAATATATATATATATATATATATATATATATATATATATATATATATATATATATATATATATATATAGAGAGAGAGAGTGAGAGAGATAGCAAATAAAGTGTTTCAAAGACTTTTGTTGTCACAGTCTAGCATTATTCCAGTTTTTCAGGGAAGGGATATTTGACATCTGATCAAAAGACAGCGTGAATTTACTGCATATGCAGTGTAAGTACTTGTAATGCTTTATGCATAAAAATGTTCCAGAAAGCAATTAATATATTATATAATATTGAATGCATTATTAAGATAAATGGGGCAAATGATATATATTTTATTTTATTTATTTATTTGAAGTTTGTTTGCCAGGATGGTCCACTGGGCCGAATGAGCCCATTTTCAATGGAGGCCTGGGGAGAAAAGCTCCATAGATACAATTTATAAAATATATGAAATAACAGTTTGTTAAAGTACAAGAAGAATTCATATAAGCCAAAGTAAATGTTAATACAATTAGAAGATAAAGCAGAACAATATGTAACAATTCATATGAGTTTACAACTTTTAGTCTCTATAATCGCTAAAATATATGTTAAATCAAAGACAATGGTGAGTAGGTATGTACAAATGAAATAAACATAAGCACTTATTTACAATATGTATGTTCCCATAGGGGAGATGTGATTGCAGGCTAAGGGGGTAAGGTAGTAGCTGGGGATGTTATGCAGGATGGGAACATGAGCATTCCCAGAGAGATGTTAAGTGTGAGTGGAGAAGAGCTTTAAAGGTGGGGAGGATGCAGGTGCTGCGAATATGAGGTGGGAGGAGTTCCAGAGACGGGCTAGGGAAAAACAGAATAAGAGTTTGCCTGCTGGACGGACAGGTTTGTGGAGTTCAGTTAGGTTCTGAGTGTTGGTTCTTAGGGGTCTGCTAGGTAGGTACATAGTAAAGGTTGAGGCAAGGGAGGAGCAGAGGGAGGGCTTGAAAATGAGCTTATGAGTATGAGTTAGCTGAGTGTAGATAAGGTAGTTGGGAAGCTCTAGCCAATTTAGTTTGTGGAGGGCAATACAGTGATGGGAGGAGGATCTGTGCCCAGTGGTGAATTTGGCGATTTTGTTATAGCAGAAGGAGAGGATTGTAGCTTGGTTAGGAGTGGGGCACCATAAAGGAGAGAAGGGATGAGGTATCTGGTAGAGATGAGGAATCTAGTGGATGGGGTGAGGAAGCGAATATGGCAATAGAACATACCAAGTTTCTGCTGTGTTTTTTTTAATGTTTGTTTGTATATGAGTATCAAATTTAAGCTGATTATTGATGAGAGCACCTAACAGTTTAGCACTGGAAACAATTTCAAGGGAAGTGTTGTTGTGACTGGTTATGGAGAATGAATTTATGTCGATATATATATATATATATATATATATATATATATATATATATATATATATATATATATATAATATATATCTACATACACACATATTTTTACAGTCAGACTACTAAAATGACAATTGATGCTTATGAATAGTAATGCATTATGTACATAACTCTGATAGAGTAATATTCTGAATGTGCAAAATGTGTATTAGTGCATTTTTTATTTAACATTTGAAATAATACAGGTATGCACCACTACTTTTTTTTTGTAATGGAGGTGTATAAAAAGATTGGGCTGCAAGATGCTAATAAGAATATTTTGTTTGTTTAAATATCAATGAGTATTGCTAGATACTTGCATTAGTGGTTAAGTGTAGAGAAAAGGGAAATATGCATGGGAGGAGATTTGAATATACCAGCTGCTCCTGCTTGCATTTTAAAACATTTTTACCAGGATGCTGTCCCCTCAGGAAAGTTGTTGTTGTTAAAGGACATATGAAATACTGTAGATTCTTCTGGTAGGACCACAAATCTTTTACTGGAGGAATAACAGTGATGAAAATGAGATATATTCTGTTCAATATATTACATACCGACTAGTTAGCTACTATGATATTATTTGGGTGTATACGTAATTGGGTTTTTCTGCAGGTAGACATGTGGTGCTTAGAGAAGTACCCATGTAAGCTATTGACACTGCAATGTCTAGTGTATCATCATGGTTATACCTGCTGGGTTTATACCTATAGTAGGTCCATGGGGCTATGATGCTGTAGCCCAGAATAAGGAGAGGAGAGCCAAAAGGTAGGGGAGACAAGAACAGGAAGAAAGAGAAGGGAAGGGAAGAGAAGGAAAGGGAAGAGGGGACATGATAGTGAGAATCTACTTTTTATTACATGAAAGATAGACGGATTTGTTAGGCAATATACATGGGGAAGTTTATAGAGGATAATCACAAAAAGCAAATGGAACCCTGGTGATAAAATTTGTAGACCGGCAAAAAAGGGGTCTATATTATCACAGCGAACGATCAAAAGATTGAACGCTGTTATATTGACCACTAAATATCGAAAATGAAAAAGAGTGAACAAGCAGAACAGTGATTTCTTTCCCAGGGAAAGAAATCACTGTTCCCCCCAAAAAATTAAAATAGAACACACTAAACACTATTTTAAGTGGGGGGCTGTGCCCCCCACAACCCCTAATTAAATATACCAACTCCAAGATCGCACTACAGTGGAGGAAAGAGCACAACCCAGACAGCTGGCCCAGCAATTTCTTTCCCTTGGAAAGAAATCGCTGTTCTGGTTGTTCGCTCTTTTTCATTTTCGATATTTAGGGGTCGATATAACAGCATTCGATCTTTTGATCATTCACTGTTATAAAGTAGACCCAAAAAAAGCACAGTTAAATCCACCAAAAGGTGAGTTTGTCAACTCCAGAAAGGGAAACCAGGATCCATATAAAAACCTTATTTCTCCTGTACAATCCACACTATAAAAACTTCTAACCATGTTTGAATAACACTCAGGTATTTGTCCAACTTATAATAGCACATAACTTCATTAGAATTGATTTACATCTCAACAAGAAGAATATTTATAGGTTTATTCAATTAATTAAAAAATAGATTTTAAAGATGCATTAAATAATTAGTACAATACTAAAACACCATCATACCAATAACACTAAAAACACATTATAAACACTTACTGACAAAGAGTGAATAGATAGTTTTAAACATTTTTAAATGTTCATTGTACAATTCATTGTTTATAATTTTCCCCCCTTTCTTTTTAAAACTGGTAGAAAGGAAATAGCATTATTCAGTCCAAGGGAAGGCTGGCGTTGAATTTCATTTGCCACATAACTTCTTTATAATCAGTTCTCACGTGCAAACAACCACCTCTAGGATTACATTTTACCCTTTCTAAAATCGCAAAAGAAAAACTCTTAAAATCTGAAGCTAATACCCTAAGGCATTACTGACATTCTGTTTCACTATGTCAAAATAATACTCATAAATGCATTTTTTAAAGACAGTTCTATCTTTCCAATGTAAAATGCAGGACAATTTTCACATAAAGCCAGGTACAGTAGACCCTTCATAGAAAAATACCCCCCAGAAAGATGTCTTAGTTTTCAGTACATTAGTCAAAGTGATAGAGGCTGCTGATGATGTGTTTACATTGATTACAGGACCCACACCTCCTCTCACTCTAGGGTTTGAAACAATTTCTTTCCCATTTTCCACAATGTTCTTTATGTTCCTAGCTCTTTTGCAAATAAAAATAGCCTTGTTGCCCACTATGTTTTTTATCTTCTTGTCATTAGTTAATATATGCCAATTTTTAAAAAAGTATATTTTTTCATAGCCCTTGAACCTAGGGCTCTGTTATATTTAGAGTTTGAACTCCCTTTATGATCAAAGGATTTAACGAATCTGTAAATTTTTTTTTAATTAATTGCTGACAAAACCTATAAAAAAGCGATTTGTTGAGATGCAAATAATTTCTGATGAAGTCGTGTGCTGTTGTAAGTTGGAAGAAAATCTAAGTGTTATTCAAACAAGCTTAAAAGTTTTCATAGCATAGATTCTACTGGAGAAATAAAGTTTTTATTTTGGATCCATGTTTCCCTTTCTGGAGTTGGCAGCATCACCTTTTGTTGGATTTAACTGCATTTTTTGTTTTCTACAAAGTTTATAGAGGATTAAACACAGAAAGTAGAGATGTAATTATTTGCAAGAAACAAAGCTAACAAAGAAACGTCTTTAAAGATTAGAGAATTAATTTGGCTAGTTGATGGATATTGCTATGTGAAATGTGGAGAACAAGTGAAGTACTAATTAAGTTAAGGAGGAGTTTTACAGCAAAGTTCAGCTTTATTGGAGAAGAGAAAAGCCAATAGATAATTCTAGGCATGTGGCTAGGGAAAAGAAACTGGAAACTTGGATGCTTGTGTTGTTCAAATGATGATAGCTCAGGCTTCTTCAAACACATTTATCAAATATAGAGGTGGAAACCTCAATCAGGGATAAGAAAATTTCAGAAGGAAGCATTAATGTATTGATAAATTCATGAACAGATTATAAGTAAGGGAAGAGAGAGGTTTATAAATAGTCTTTTTTGGTGAGAAAATGAGGACTGCGCTGATTAATGAAGATTAAAATACCCACAAAAAAAGAGAATATACATTACCAAGAAAACAGAAAGGCAGGCCAGTCTACAAGATAGTTTTTTGACAAAAGTGGAAAATTTGTTAGAGGTGAGAGAAATACTGACAGAGAGGAAAGAAACATCAGATCATGCCTATGTCAAAATGATAGTATAGAAATGGCAGCTGAGGAAAGACAGTATTGGAAGCCATGTATGTAGGTGAGACATAAGAGAGTGAGAACAGGGGAGGGAAAACTGACAGAGATATTGCAATCAGGGTCTATGGTTATTCATCAAAAAGCAAAGCATCAAACGACATATATCATTGAACATAGCATTAATGTAGCTGTTCTAAGACTGTATTACATTAGAGATAAGGACACTTGCTCTTTCTCCACTGTAGTGCAATCTTGGTGTTGGTATATATGATGATGAGGTTTTGATAAATGGCATTTATGATCTAATGCCATTTGATGTTTTTGCCATTTGATGAATAACCATAGACCCCTGCAAATATATATGAAGAGGATAAGAGAATATGAGAATGTATGGTGGGAAGTGTTGACGTTTGTAGTAAAGAGTAATTTGATGGGTCAAGACAGTTATTGGACAAAAATGGAGCAAGAGTTGATCATTGGGCTAAAGAAAATTTAAGGATGATATGGCACATTATGGACTGGTAGGAAAACGATGGGGTGAAGAAAGGAAAAGAGCTAGAAAGTTAGATGTTCAATCACATATACTGGACATGGAGACTTCAGCAATAGAGAAGGGCATTGTAAGTAGATACGATGTTTGCTGAGTACAAGGGAATAAATCTTGAACATTTATTATAATGAAATTAATTGAGAAAAGGATACAGAACCAAATCCTTGATATAAAAATCATTAGGGCAAGAGAAATATGATTAGACAAGATAGATAGATAAAGATAGATATATACAAATCCACACAGAATTCACATGACTTGAGATAAAAGAGGAAGGCAAGATCAAGAATGTTTCAGTGGAACTGTATTGGAGATTAGATGGAGAACTGCAGTTGGATTAGTGCTGGAAGTGACCGCACAATTTAGAAATGCAAAGGATACAGGGGAAGATGGCTTGACTTTTGTAAGGAGATTGGTTGAGCAATGGGGCAGGAGTTATGCAAAATATTTAATAAATATTGTTAATCCAGAGCTATATGTGACTCTTTCACAAGACAAAGTGTAATTCTGATTCCAAATGCCAGACATGATATGATATATGCGAGAAACTATCACCTATATATCTGATGAATGTTGATGCTACAATTCTACCTGTGATTCTTGCTAAAAGATGTGAAGGTATTATACCTAGCTTTGTTGATAAAGGGCAAAGAGCATTTATGAAAGGGAAACTGGTGGACACTGGGCAAATTAATACAAGAGGCTAAATGAGAAAGAATGGAACATACAGATGTGATGTAGAGAAGGAAAGGGAAGAGGGGACATGATAGTGAGAATCTACTTTTTATTACATGAAAGATAGACGGATTTGTTAGGCAATATACATGGGGAAGTTTATAGAGGATAATCACAAAAAGCAAATGGAACCCTGGTGATAAAATTTGTAGACCGGCAAAAAAGGGGTCTAAGAAAAGCATTTCATAAGGTAGAGTAGTGTTTTGCATTTCAGGGTTTAGGTCCAAGATTTATAAGATGTATTCCAGGATTATATAATGCACGTAAAATAATGTTGTTGGTCAGTGGTGAATTATCAAGGCAGGTCATTAGAGAAAGGGGCACAGGACAAGGATACTTCCTTTCCCTAAGACATTTGTGTTAGTTATACAGGTTTCAACACATAGAATAAGAGCTTAGTAGGAAATAGTTGAGGATTTAAAAATACAGGCTTGACTATAACTGAACTAAAATTGTGAGATGGAAAAGGGCAGCATATATAGAGGATGAGCTGGAAGACAGGAAAAATAGATTAAATATTTAGTGATTAAACTGGGCAAGATGAATAAAGAGACAAACTGGTTTAATTCTGAGGAACTGTCAATTTTGCTGATAATGACTAGGTGGAACAGAATGGCTACCGCAGTAACAGAAAAAAATAAGGTAATGCGTTTTCAGGCTTCTATCAATTGCAAGTGGCAGTAGGTGAATACAAAGACTTCATGTATGCTGTGACATGTTTGTGTGAGGAAGATGAGGAAGAATAATTGTCCATCATATGTACTAGCTGCGCAATGTAATCTATGCTGTGAGAATTAAGAAGGGAAAAAGATGACAAAGGTGTGTGTGTGTGTGTGTGTGTGTGTGTGTGTGTGTGTGTGTGTGTGTGTGTGTGTGTGTGGTATGCTAGAATTACAGAGAAGGAAAAAAGAGTTGGACTGTTTTAGAATTTGCGGGAGGAGAAGGAGGCTTTATTTATGAACTGGAAGAAATAGAAAATGCAGGAGTTATAAAGTTATGAATTTTATTATGGAGGAGGGAAGATGAAGATTGATAACAAGACTTTTGCATCTGGGTTAAATTTACATGAATAAACACACAAATAGTTTTGTGACTCAGTCAGAAAGCAATTGGAAAACTAGCTCCTGTTTGAGAATTTACAGAAAGATTTATAAGATGGATTCCAGGATGCTGGTAATGGGAACTGGGTAGAATTTGAACAAGTAAAAATTACTATAAAGAGAAGGCTGGGAAGAGAGAAAGTCCTCAATTTTGCTCAAGAGAATTTGATAACAATTTGATATGATAGTAGTAATTTTGTATGCTAAAGTATAAAAAGCATATCTATCTAGCTATCTATATCTATCTATCTATCTATCTATCTATCTATCTATCTATATCTATATCTATATCTATATCTATATATATATATATATATATATATATATATATACACACACACACACACACACACACACACACACACACACACACACACACACACACACACACACACACACATCATGTATTCAATGGAGAACAGCTACAATCATCCTCCTGCATAAGAGTGGACCTTACACATTCCCAGGAAATTACAGACCCATAAGTATTACCAGCCTCAAATGCAAAGCAATGAAAAAAAAATCAGTCAGGACATAGGGAACCACCAAACACTAGACCTGTCTCAGTTTGGATTCATCAAGGACAGGTCATGCTTACTCAAACTGGTGAATTTTTTTGAAAAAAATCACCAAAGCTAAGGACGGAGGCAATATGCTGCATACTGTACACCTGGAGCTGGCCAACACTTTTGACAAAATTCTTCACCCTTACATAGTAGAAAAAATAAATAAACAGGAAATAAACCCCTATGTCAACTATTGGATTGCCGGATGGCTCACAGATAGGATACAAATTATCAGAATAGGGGAAGTTACCTCCACAAAAAGACCAGTCACCAGTAGACTCCCCCAGGGCTCTGTGCTGGGACCTCTCCTGTTTGGTATCTACTTTTCTGAAGTAAAAGCCAATACCAAATGGCTCTGGTTGACTAAGTCTGCAGATGACATCAAGCTAAGAAATGTCACTGAATTCCCCAAATGACTTAGCCATCCTGCAAGAAGGTTTCTCTCAAATATATAACTGGTATCAAAATCATGGTTTGAAACTAAAGCCAAATATGCATTATTGAATGCATTATTATTATCCTTTGGAAAGTCATTGACCCCAAAGGAGTACCGCATTGTCAATAAATCCATAAGAGTTAACCCATTTGTTTGGGATTTGGGCACTTTGTGACCTGACTTTTAACTACCATGCATCTATTGCTGTAAGAAAGTCCTTCTGTATTGCATAGCTAATAAACAATGGTATTGTGTCTAGCTCTAGGGATGTCATTCCCCCCTTTACTCAACTTTCATTAAACCAAACTTTGAATATAATGCCCTGTTTGGCATGTATCTGTCCAGACACATACAACAACTGGAATGCCCAGAGAGATATCTTACTAACAGTATACAAGGCCTAATCAACATGCCCTTCCTGGACTGACTCATTGCCCTATCACTATATTGGGTATTCTACTGACTGTTAAGAAATTACCTGTATCTGTCATACAAGGTATCCTCTGGCCCATTACTGATGGAGTTACTGAACATTAGCAAGTCAAAAGGCATAAAAAATACTCAGCCTAAGGATCTAATCCTCTTCTGCAAAATCAACAGAACAGTTTGGAGGGAGAGCAGAGGATACTGCTGTTATGGAAGAACTCCTCATGCACATAAAACAAAGTACATATCTGTACATTTTAAAGTGCAACTTAAATCTATGAATGGGAAACAGAAAGGTTACCCCAGGACTGCCCCCTGTATTACTAATGGACAGAGGCAACTCCTAAATCACTTATCCCATGCATGGGTCTCCTCAAATTATCTGTGGTATAATACCCTTATTCTCATTAGGGATAATATATAATTATCAACCATGGTATTTATTTATTTGTGTATTTTTTTTTCTCAATTACATTTCAAGATTTATTTATTTATTTATTTATGTATTTATTTATTTACATTTGTTGACGGGGAGTGTCCGACTGGACGTAGGTCCATTTTCAGTGAAGGCCCGGGGAGAAAAGCTCCACAGTTAAAATAATCAGACAGTATTTACATTGGATTACATAGTGATTAACAACATAACATAGCAATTACTTACAACATATTTACAGATGAAGAACATAGTACACCAGTAGTCAACTAGAATCTTTATCTGTGAAGTTGGATGAGGTGGGTGATTTTAGAGTGGGAGTTGCAAGGGCATAGCCAGCATGTTTTTAGGTGCGCTTTTAGTAAAGTTTTGAAGTGGGTGCATGATGGTACGGAGGGAATTGTGGGTGGGAGGGAGTTCCATAATTTGGCTATGGTGCAAGAGAATAGTGCTTCACCAGTAGAGTTATTGGTTTTAGTGATCTGCAAGTGATTTTTGTTGCTGGATCTTAGTGGTCTGGTGGTGCGACAGGTTTGGAGTAGATTCTGGAAGGATGGGACATTTAGTGGATGGTTTACTAGTTTGTAGGTGATTGAGGGTTGATACGATTGAAGGAGGTGAGGGAGTTCAAGCCAGCCCAGTTCAGCAAGTGAGAGACAGTGGTGACTATGGTAGGATGCCCCTGTGGCGAATTTGGCGATTTTGTTGCAGCAGGTCTCTAGCTTGTTTAGATCGCATTGCCTTAGGTTGGTATATATTGGAGAGGCATAAACTATGGTGGAGATAAGGTGGGAATTTGCTACTGAAATCTTTGCTGCTTTGGTGAGAAGTTGCTTATTTCTGTATAACGCTCCTAGTTTTTTGTGGACTTTTTTTATGGTCATGGATATGTGAATGTCAAATTTTAGTTTGTTGTCTATTTCCACTCCTAGCAATTTGGTGTGTTCAGTTGGGTATATAGTGGTGTTATCTTTTGCTGTGATGTTAAAGTGAGAGTTGCTTTGAGTATGTTTGGTGGGTTGGAAGATGAGTAGTTTAGTTTTGTTTGGGTTGAGTATTAATTAGGCATCGGATAACCAAGTTTCAACAGAGGAAAAGGCTTCCTGTGTGACTTTTTGCAGTTTGGGTAGGGACTGGGCTGAGCAGATGATGGTTGAGTCATCTGCGTATTGTACGAGTGTGCCATGTTTGGTGGCAGAGGTTAGATTATTGGTGAAAACAGAGAAGAGTAGGGGTCCAAGGATGGATCATTGGGGAACCATTATGGAGACAGGTAGTTGGGGAGATATGTCATTCTGCCATATAACGGATTGTTGGTGATCAGACAGGTAACTCTGAAACTAGTTGGTGACTGATTGAGAGAAGGATAGGTTATTGAGGACAGAGATAAGTTGTTTGTGTGGGACCATGTCAAATGCTTTAGATAAGTCGAGGAAAGTAGCAGAGGAGAAATAGCCATTGTTTTTATGCTGAAGGATAGTGTTAGTAAAGGAGAGTAAGGCAGTGGTGGTGCTATGGTTTGGTCAGAAACCATGTTGAGTATTGGAAAGGAGGTTGTTAGTAAGGAGGTAGTCTGAGACCTGAGAGTGTATGCATCTCTCTAGTATTTTGGAGAGTGGAGAGAGTATAGATATGGGGCAGTAATTGGTTAGTTCTGTGGAGGGTCCACCTTTGTGGAGGGGAATTATATGTGATACTTTCCACAGTGTGGGAACGTAACTTTCTGACAGAGATTGGTTAATCAAGATGGATACTTGGTAGGCCAGAGCATCAGCTGCGATTTGTAGGTATTCACTTGGGAGGTTGTCTGCTGCTAATTTTGTGGGCTTAAGTTTAGTTAAGAGTTTTTTTTATGCTGGAAGTAGGTACAGGAGAAAAATAGAAGGCAGTGAGGAGATTACTAGTTGAAGGTGTGGGTTGGCGGGGAGGGGGGTTGTGTTGTTTAGCTAGTAATAGTACGGTTTGTGTGAAGTGTGTGTTGAATGAGGTGGCAATATTTTCTGAGGAGTGAGGGATGTTAGGAGGAGGGGTACTGACTTTACCTGGGTGGAGGATGGAGTTTATGGAGGACCAGAATTGTTTGGGGCTGTGTTGGGAGGAGTCTATGGCAGACTGGTAGTATAGGAATTTGTCCTGTTTTATTAGCTTTTTGACTCTCTTGCGTAGTTCTAGGAATATCTGTCTAGTTGAGGGGGTTTTGGTTTTGTGCCAGTGCTCCCAGGTTTTATTCCTGTTTTTCATTTCAGACTTAGTGGTTTTCTGTAGCCATGGGGAGGGTTGTGATTTGGTTCTGGAAAGTCTTATGGGGGCATGGTAATTAAGGATGCTCAGGAAGGTAGTATTAAAAAATTCAACTGCGTCATCAAGACTGAGGTACTTTAGAGGATGCCAGTTACATTCTTTGTGGGATGAGATGAATGTGAGTGGGTTAAAGTTTAGTTTTTTATGTATTTGACGGTAGATGACAGGTTTAGCTTGGTATAGGTATTTTTTGAGTAGGAATGTTGGGGAGCGATCACTGAGGCTATTTGATAAGCAACCTGTTATATATGACTGGGGGCTCTTACTGACTAGTATCCAATCCAGGGTAGTGTGCTTGCTGGAGTTTTTATTTATTCTGGTTGGCGACTGGACTAGTTGGGTGAAGCCATGAATGTTTACATGATGGGTTGGATGGTTGCCAGAACAGGATTGCCAGTCAGTATTGAAATCACCTAAAATATTTCTTTGGGGAGATGGTGGGTAGACCAGCTGAGGAGGTTTTCTAGTGGAGGGATGTTTTGGCTAGGTGGGAAGTAGCATCCAATTATGTTGATGGTTTTGTTTTGGTTTATTTTGAGGTTGGTATATATATTATTTCTTCATTGCCTATTTGTGGAGCTGATGATTTTAAGATCTGGAGGTTTAGATGCTGTTTAAATATTATAGCTACACTGCCTCCTTTCTTGTTTAGCTGGTCTACTCTTAGTATGCCGTAACCTGTAGGGAGTATTTGTTCACTGGTAATGTGAGGTTTTAGCCAGGTTTCTGTCAGGATGACTATATCTGGGGAGTAGAAGTCTATGGTGGCATGGAGTTCATGGACTTTGTTGGATATACTTCTAATATTTAGGCTTAGTAGAAGGAAGTCACTTGGCTTTCTATTGGCTGTAATATGGGAGAAATTGTGGCTTCTAGTCTGATTATGAGGATTGGGGTTGGAGATGGTAGGGCCAGGGTTGGGGTAGATGTCTCCACTTAGGGCTAGTTTTGATATGCATGAGGTTATTAGTTTTCTCCGTTTTTGAATGTGCACTTTCTTCCTGTCGTGCTGTACTACTTTACTGTTATTTTTAACCCAGGCTTATGTTTTTTTTTCAGTCAGAGTCCACATGGTAACCATCTCCAACTTTCATCTGAGTCAAAATGGTTGTTGCTTTATATCACTGCTTCTACACTTTCTTGAGGGGCACTTTACCCTAAACAGTACCATTACATAATCCATGCCTCCCCAGGACTTTAGTTTTGTCTAGGAGACTAACTCATAGTTTGTTTGAAGTAGCTTCTGTTGTTGATTTTCAGATTTTTGTCCTGAAGGGCATTCTTTTTAGTGACCATCATCTCTGCCTGAAGGATCTCTGAGGTAGATACCCCCTTTTCTTATCCTTGTTATATGACCTTCCATCTGGACTGGGTTTCCTTCAGTACTAACATGTCCTTCTGTCTATGGTGGCTACTGATGCCAGTGTCAACCATGGATATCTATTTGCCTATCTTTTTTTCTCATTATTCTAACCATGAGGAGTACATTTTGCACAGGATGGATGTTCACAGACAGTCAGTGTATTATTTGTATAGGACTCAGAATGTCAGGAATCATTGTCATCTGTTAATTTTCTCTGGTTTCAAGTTACTGTGTCATAAAAGTTTTCAGTGTCATCTTGTTAAGGCGACTTTCTCACTGCATTAACTCACTGCTTGCTACACAAGCATATTCAGCATGAATGCTGAGTTGCTGTACAATTTGTATAAGCTTAATAACATGGCAATTTCCAATACTCTTGTGGTTAGATTGCTTATTATTGCCTTCAATATCTAGCATATCTAAATTGCTGGTAGAGATACATTTAAATGGTATGTGGCTGACAAATTTAAAATTGTAATTTTTGAGGAAAAATGCCTTCACTTTAGCTATGTGGAATGATTTTCCTGATATGGCACAAGCTGAATATGCCTACCCATTGCCACTTCACTGTTAAATTAATATCACTTGTAGTTTGGTTCCATGATGCAAAGGGTAATGTGATTCCATGGCTGAGGCCAGACAACAGTGCTCATGATGGAGGGGGGTAATGGACAGGACTGCTTGGAAGGAATTCCCCTTGTGGAGTTGAGAGGAAATCCTTACTGGACAGCTTCTTACATGTCCCCTTCTCAGCTCTTCACCTGTTGCATGCAAGGATAGGTAGGGATGGAGAGAAAATTGCAAAAGCTTTGAACTACCCCTTATGATGGTGATGACCTCCCTTGGTCAATTCTCACCCACTGAAAAGATCCAATGAGCTGATTGACTATGAATGTCCAATAGTTAACAGAAAATGTGATTCTGCTATCCAGTCTCAGATTTGCATTCAGTTCACCTTTGTAAATTGGGAGATGCAGAGATGCACATTGCTGGTTTCCCTCAATCATGTGTGCCTTCTATTGATAAAAGATGCTTCCTAGTGCATTATTGTTCCCTGTTTGCTTTTTTAGGGCAAATTCACACACATGGAGACTTTCTTTATGAGCTTAAGGATCTTGTGGTTTTGCAGTGTAGCTAAAAGAACAGCCCTGCACCTGCAGAGAGTTGAGACCAACACTGAGTTAAGATAAAAGATTTATAGAAGATCCACAGCACAGTCCTTAGGAGCCAATGCAGTTTTGTATTACAAGTAAGTACTGTGTGCAAGCTTGATATGTGGTTGATTAATGTGTATGCGTGTGTGTTTGTGTGTGTGTGTGTGTGTGTGTGTGTGTGTGTGTGTGTGTGTGTGTGTGTGTGTGTGTGTGTGTGTGTGCATTCTCTATTATGCTATTCAGACAGTACATGTGTCTTTACTGTTTATTATTTGTTGTTAGTCAGAATTACCAAGTACATAGTACAATTTATAGAGTATGTTCTTCCCTTCTGAGGTGTTACATTTAAGCTTCTGTTTGCTATTTTGCTGTTACATAATCTGTTGTGTTGTAGTTATATACTTTTTCACAGAAATACTGTCTCATGATGTTCACGTTCTCACAAGGAGGTTTCTTGCATACATGTAGGAGTTTTGCTACTGTGACACTGCTGTTTGTATCATACTACACTGTGTTAGATGTAACTGTTGACATAACATTTTTCATTTTATTCGATGTGGAACACATTATAGTGTCAGGTGATTTTACAGATGTGGATAAAATCAAGTAATGCCAAACTATACCACACACCCACAAATGTGTATGTGCACACAGAAACACATACATACATACATGCACACACACACACACACACACACACACACACACACACGGACTGGAGAAAAGTAAGTATTTGATAATATGATTGTGCATACAATTGGGACATCTCTCATTCTAAGGAGGAATGAATGGGTCAGTTTGGAGTGGAGTGGGAAGGGGTCTGGAAGATGGACAGCACTAGATTTAAAAATAGATGGGTAAGATGCATGCATCCTGAGCTATACAGCAATTATTTTTGTTCCTGCAGGTATAAATATCAGTGACATTAGCATAATAATGGTATTATTACAAGAATGGTATCTGTGGCACAAATAAGATGCCACCTGAGAGTGCAACTTTGCTGTGAAATGTTTTACATAAGGTGACTGTTGGTACAGAGTGTAGGTTTTATTATCTAATGTATAAAAGGATATAACATAAATATAGTGTCAGTGGCACAACGGGTAGCATGTTCTCCTTTGGTGCAGAAGGCTGTGGGCTCTATTGCCACATCAGTTGATAGAGTGATTTCTGACACTACAATGCAGCATGGGGGGGTACTGCACTCTTGAGTTTACTATCCTTTGGATGAGATGCTAAATCCAGGCCCCTTCTGCTTGAGCTGGCAGTAGCTCAGGTGGATGTAAAATGGCACCTATTGAAAAAAGTTGGAGTCCTTTATTTAAAACAGTATTTATAGTGTTATTTACAAACTAATATATTTACATATTTATAATTTATACAATTTGTTTAATTTTCCATTTTGTTTCTGTTATTGTCATGCACTCATAATTCTTAGTTGTCATTACTACTACAAATTTCAATCTTCATAAATATCTTTCTCTTTACTACTACTCGAAATTTCAATCTTTATTATCCTTATTTGACCTCCAGTCCTTTTTCCACAACCACCATTTAATTGTTTTATTTATTTTACTTGTTTGACATTTGTTTACTGGGAAATCTGCCTGGGTCTGGGGTACCCAATTTTGGCAGATGCCCAGGGAGAAAAGCTTCATAAGATACATTTCAGCATTGCATTGGCAAAATCCATAACATACATGTCAGCATTACATTGGTAAGTAATACAAAAGTAAAAATCACATTCGATTCACAAAGAAACAACATTTGGTACAAAAGTAACAACTATTACTGGACTAAAGAATTAGAGTAAAATCAATGGCAAATAAGATTGTTCTAGGAATCTTCCTAGGAAAGGGGAGACAGAGAGGCACAGAGAGTATAAAATCATAAGTGGAAGAGTGGAGAGGCGATAAGAAGAATCAGAAATGGAGGCTAAGAGTGAATATTTCTTCATTCAGTAACCTGAATTTTTCTTAAAATTACTGTTAGTTTCCATTTACTCTTAAATATGATTTCATTTATTGTTTCATTCAAAATAGTCCACATAACATAAAATAATGCTTTTATATATTTATTTATTTTATTTTATTTTATTTTACATTTGTTGACCAGGAGAGTCCAACTGGATTACAAGTCCATTTTCAGTGGAGGCCCAGGGAGAAAAGCTCCAAGAGAACATTTTTACAAAACATAATTTTAAGGACATATTATTGACATAGAATTTTCATAGAAGAGACTTTAACATACATATTAAGTAGCAAATAGGATACATTCATTCTCTAACAAGTTGATTTACTATATGACTTCTCCTGATTTTAGTTGAGAAGGACAGACTTTTGACATACAATTTTCATCGAAGAGACTTTAACATACACATTAACTAGCAGATAGGATACATTAATTCTCTAACAAACTGATTTACTAAATGTTTTATCCAGGTTTTAGTTGAGAAGGATGACAAATTGATTTACAATATGTCTTCTGGTTTTAGTTGCTTATGGACAGCAGAACAGTGCTGGGGTAGTTTTCCCTAACTCCTTGAGAGATGGGATGAGCAGTAGATTACCAGCCCTAAGGGGATGCAGTAATATGAGTGGTTAACTTAGCAGGGTTACTTAGGTTTGGTGAAGTATTATAATGAGACATTAGCCTGGGGGATACAGGAGCAAAAGCGATTATTTAAAAAGTGAGTTTTAACAAGTTTCTTGAACAGAGTTGGGGATTTGTTGTCAGTTATGTGGGTAGGAAGGGAGTAACAGGTTTTTGCTATATAGTGGCTGTAGACAGACTTGCCAGCTTCATTGTTATATTTAGTTACTTTGAGGAGGTTTTGTGTGCTAAACCTTAAGGGCCTGGTGGTTGTATAGGGTTGCAAAAATGTTGAAGAGCTGGGGTGTATTCAGAGTTATGTATTATTTTGTGGACTAGTGATAGTTGATTGAGTTGAAGTAGTAGTGGTAGTTCTAGCCAATTGAGTTTTTTTAGGCATTCAGAGCGATGTGTTCTGATGGGAGAGGTTGTGGAGAATTTGGCAACTATCTAGTTTGTTTAGGTTGGTTTTGTGGAGATTTGTAAGCACAGGGGAGTCATAAAGTAGGGAGGATAGTAGGTGAGTTCTTGCTATTGTAGTCTTGGAGTGGTCAGTGATGCATGTTTTTATTGCGATACAGTAGACCAAGTTTGTTTATGTACATTTTTATGGTTATAGAAATATGTAGGTCAAATCTAAAGTGATTATCTATTTCAATCCCTAAGGGTTTGGTATGATTTGTGGGGGTGATTGTGGTCTTGTTAGAGGAGGAGATAATGAAAGAATCAGTGGGAGGTGTGGCTCTGTGGGAGCTAAAGAGTAGTAGTTTTGTCTTACTTGGGTTCAGAATGAGCCGTTGGTCTGTGATCCAAGTTTCTCCTAGGGAAAAGCATTCTTGTGTTAGGGAGTGAAGGATGTCAATTGTTTATCTTACTAATATGTTCCTTATTTTTATGGGTATAATATCCATACATAATCCTATTACCTCTTTTATGTTTTCAAAGAAATGTTCTTCACGTGATATTTTTAGTAGTTTGCAACCCCTATACATTGTAAGAAAACATGTTCCATAGTTTCTTCTTTACCAGTACTTATATAAATTCTTTCACTGATTTTTTTTTATACGGCATATTTCCTTTTACTGGTAATTTATTAATCACCAGTGTTGATAAACAATCTTGTTTTTTTACTTACTTATTACACCATGCTTTTCGTCCTTTTATAGCTTTAACTTTTTCATTTGCTAGCTCAGCCCAAGGATTATTGCAACAATATGGTATCAAATCATTTTTATATCACACTTTCTTCTCATTTTCCATTTCATTAATTACTTTCCAAAAAATATTTTTTTCTTAGTACAGCTCATTTCTTCATTTAAACATTCTTTTCCTCATTTGAAATTTTTAACATATCCCAATGACACTTATATTTGTACTATAGTAAATTTACTACTAACATTTCATTGCTATCATTTATTCAAAACAAAATATCATACATATTCAAAAAAGCAGCATAAACAATCGGGTACATTAATTCTAAACCTCCATCTTTCTAATCCATATATTAGACTTCTTTACTGGATTCAATCTTGAACCCCATATAAAAGATAAATTGCTTGCAGTATTTATTTTCATAAATTATTGGCAACGTACAGACACTAGCTTTCCCATTAGAACTGAATAAATTAAATAAACCTTGTTATTAAATGATAGCTTTTATGCTTTCTAAAAAAAAGCTCTTTTATTTCATTTATTACACTATTCCATTGTTCCTCACTTACATTTTTCCCTCCAAATTTTATTCTTAACACAGAGATTTATTTTACTGAAAAACATATTCCTCCTTTATTTACTATATCCCCCAGTCCTTAACATTTTTCTTTAGTAATAGTCATGACTGTTATGTTTAAACATTGATGTACATGCTGTATAAATTCTTTTATCCAGATATTGTTTCTTGTAATCAATATAATATCATCCACATAAGTAAACATAACTGGATTTTTTATCCCTTCATTTGTATTAGAAGTAGCACCTTTCATATGCAAATTTATACCTCAAACTAATACATTCATTACTAATACAAAAATTCTTTATTTTTATTATATGCAAAACAACATGCATTCTTAATATTCTCACTAATGTTATATACATCCATACTTGTCCACAAAATTTCAATATGTACTATACCAAATACTTTATTTAAATTTCCTTTCATAATCATAATCAGTCCTATTTATATCATACACATTTTCCCTTAACATTAATAATAATTCCTGACATTTTTTTTTCTCTTTAAATAATACTATTGTCCATAATACATTTCATTTTACTTTCCATTCTCTTCTGAATTATTTTCATAAAAATCTTATAATCCACATTGTTCGATATTATAAGTCTCCAATTTTCAACTTTATTTTTATCTTCTTTCTTCAATACAAATTTAAGTATACAACTGCATAAATATTTATACATAAAATGTTCATTTAACCACTCATTAATAACTCTTGAGGAGAGTTTTTTCTGCCAATCTATAAAATTCTTGTAAAATTGGTATCAATTTCCCTGAAATTGACTATAAATTAACTTGTCCAAGTACCTTATCTAATTCATACAAGGAAATTTTTTCTTGTTCTGTTAATTTTTCACATGCCATTATTTTTTGTACTTTCTTTTTATCTTGAAACATTTCTTTACATAATTTATCACAATATTCATAACATATTCCTGAGATATTCTTACCTGCCCTCTATCATCTTTCATTTTTCTCATTATACTAGTATTCTCTCTAACTATACTTCTCAAATAAACTGACACCTCTTCTATTTTACCTTGTAAGTCATATATTTGCTTAAATAAGACTTCCTTAATTTCTCTTGATTCTTTTCATAAATGTTCCATTCTATCACATAATATTCTCTATTATTCATTTCCAAATCCTGAAAAGTATCTATACACATTGTGTTATAATTCATTTTTTTTTGCTTTACTTATATCTGACCACCATTCTAAAAATATTTTTATATTTTTTTCTTTAGACGCTAGCAACTACTGGGACCAGTTGTTATAACATACTCTAGTGGAAATGCAAACTTTCCATAATTGCATACTTATTTTCTTTCCCTTTTCATCCACAATTTCTCAATTATTCATTTTATTTATTTTCCCAGTCTAATATACTCCTTATTTTCCGGTATAACTATCCATATGTTGAATGATCAGGAAAAAGCCTGTCACTAGTGTCTGTCTCTTAGCTATATTTAAACCTTGTGAAATAATCTATTTTATTCTTATATGTACCTGAAATATTTGTCCATAAATTATTTTTCCAAATCTTTAAATTGTCAAATTTTATAAGTTCAAAAAAATGTTTATTGGGACTATTTATTTTCTCTGTATAGTACATTTTCTTCACTTTTGTTTTCTGCTTCATCCTTTTTTCTCTATATTACAATCTATTCATGAATACTCAATTTTATAACACATAACATTTTAATTCACACTTTTTGTATCATGACCTGTTTCCCCACAATACAATATTTCCTCTTATTACAGTTGCTTATCACATAATCATCTTTACCACAGAAAAAAAAATAGATTGTCCACAATATTTTACAATACCCTGTTACCTTCGATATTTATCACATTAGGGATATGAACAATTATTTTTCTCCATTTAGGTACAATATGACAGTCTCATCCACCACTCCACAATCTTCTGTTATTATACATTTTGCTAATGCCCATAACTTCTTTACGTTTGCTTAAGTCTTTATTTAAAGTTTCTTTATCAGCTTCAGTTCGATATATAACATGTATTTTTCTTTTTTGTTTCTCTGTAAAATGCTTTAATCACATGAGTGTTCAATGGATTATAGTTCTTTTTTGTTTCATACTCCCCCAAAAAACTTTCCAGAACAGAACCAGTCTCAAAAATAATGTCAGAAAATGTCACTTTATGAATAAGAATAAAAGCTTTTAACTCCTGAACCTTCACTTTCAATGGGACTATTAAATTATCCAAAGTGTCATACACGTCCATTTATTTTTCTTTCTCATTCTGAATTATTAGCATTAATTTCCTTTCCTCTGTTCATCCCTCATTATTTTCTCTGCAGATTCCTTAACAGTCTCCACACATTATTTATTTTTCTGTCTATATCTTTTTTTAAAATGGCTTCTGATTCTTCCAATTGATTGGATTTTGTCCAGTAGTTCACCCCATGAGATGTCTTTTCTACTTTCCAGCTCACTCTCCAACAACAATTCATCCAAAATATCATCTCACCACCACCCAATAGGGAGGGCTGTAATAAAACATCCATCATTGTTTTGAATGTTTGCTTCCAATGAAACAAACACATTTTTTGCTGAAACAGCTCCTCGGAATCCTTCAGTGCTTCAGACAGTGCACATGCATTCACATCTGTGCTATCCATATCTTGGAACTCCTTGAATGCTGTTCTCCCAGCTGCCACTGTGCTAGGATTAGAACAAGCTCTCTCCTAATGAGTAGGGGAAGGTCCCCAATGCTCTGGCCACATTTCCCCTAGTAGTATAAATATTGCCTCAGGTCTCCCCAGAAAAGATGTTAAAAGTCTAGTGGGACAAACCCTATCAACAAAAGATAAATAAAATAAATCTAGACTATAATTGTGCAGTCATGTATTCACAAAATGGTAGTAAAGCATCACAATGTAAGGAGGGGAGTGACATGGGTGCATTCTGAGCTATATGGCATTGTTTTTTTTCCCTCTAAGTTATGAATATTATCAATAGTTGCATGCTAATGTTTATATCTAAAGAGTGATAGCTTTATCATCAGGGATCAAGGTGCCATCTGTAAACTGGAATGAATTACTATGTGTACCCAGTGAAACAGTTTATCAGAGATGTACATTCTCTGATATATTGACAGTTATGAAAAAATCAGGGAAATTTCATATTTGTAATATCTGCTTTAATAATGCATCTATGGACTTGACAACAAAATTATGGAGTATAGAAAATTATATAAGAAGGAGTTGGGAAACATGCACATATACTGAGCTATAAAGTTTTGTTTTTCTTCCGCAGTTGAGAATAGTAGCATTATTTGCTTATTAATAGCAACAACACAATATTGATGCTTTCAGCATATGAAGGCAAACTAGCATGTACATTTCACAAATTTAGATTCCTGAGCCTTACAGTGTTTTCATTTTGTTACTGCATGCTCCTGCATTAAACTGGCAGCTCACATTCACAGTTCTTTGTCTAGTGAAATGCTGAATAAATCCTTACTTCAGTAACCTAAAAAGAATAAACACTCAAGCAACACAGAATCATCCAGCCAGTTTCAGTCACCGTAGTACAGCACAACTGTTTTGGTTATGGGACAGTTACAACAATCCTCAACACTGAATAAAACTGCTTACTTGTACTTGCAGCAGTGCTCGGAGGTGGATTTCAAATAAGCATAGTGATTCAAAAAAGATGTTAAACTCCTTAATTTAAATTGTAATTAGCAAAAGCTGTGTTTTACAAACTGCCTAGTAACATATAACTCCTATGGAGAAGGCTTACAAAGTTCAGGCTTCCATTTTCTTTTATTATGTTGTAGGAAACCAGCACGAAGCATTCTGGGAGAATGCAACTTCTGTTCCTCAGCTTCAAACAGCTAACAGATGCCCTTGCCCCAACACACACACACACACACACACACACACACACACACACACACACACACACACACACACACACACACACACACACACACACACACACACACACACACACACACACACACACACACACACACACACACACACACACAAAGCAGAACTGTATAAGTTATGGTAACAATCTGTCTGAATGAATACTTGTTAAGTCATCAAAGCAAAAGGTAGGAGTTAATTTTATGGATCTACTTTCACTTTCAGTGAATATGCAGTAATTCATTATCTAGCATTATGCAAAGAATGCTCATCTAAGTAGATTTAGAACATATTATTGGTTAGGCAACCAGAGGATTCATAAAAGGTTAAATGCATGGGACTAAGAGGAAATACGTATTTAAAGTTGAATTACCAGGTAGATAAAAACAAAAGTGGACTAGAAGACCTCATATCGTCAGAGTTTGACATTAGTATAGATATTGTATGGGTTTTTCTTCATGGTATAAATGCCTTCTCATAGGATCAGAAAAAATCAGTACAATTGAAAGTTTCCAGAGACCTGAACTTGCAGTATCAATGCTAGGCAGCTGCAGTCATACAAGTACAGTAAGTGATTGAACAGCACATTATGGAATTGCTCTAATTAATGTGTTCTTGGGTTTTATGCACATCAGTACAGCTTACTAGTGAGAAACTGTGCAGTCATGCTCCAAATTTGGGAGGCAGTAACCAATGTCAGAGAATGGTCAAGGCATTATACTGTGCTTGTGGATGTCACATATATAAAGCTGAAACTAATTTACTGAGTGCACCAACCTTTCTGGGTTTGAGGTCCAAGAACTGCAGGTGGCAGAGGTAATGGTTTTACAGGTTTTTCTGGTGGTAATTCATGCTCTGCACTGAAAATGAAACGTTGTTCTACTTCTCGAATCTCATCTCTGTCACTAAAGGGGGACAGGGTACCAATTTCCACCTATGGAACAATCAAATTCATGCACTGTTAATATATGGATTACAAAAGTATTAAATATAAGAATGTTCAGATTAATGTTTATATAATAAAAGAAAGTAAAACAGCATTATAGATGCAAAAATGAAAGGTCTTGAATGCAACATAACTGACTCTTTTATTTAAATTCTTTCAAAGCAAAATCTGGAAGAAACACCATGCATATTCTAGCCACATTTTGTTAAATTTTTAGGTTTTAAAAGGCAGACTTTGCAGAGTCAGATTTTTGACTAATTTTCATTGGTTCATCTATGCACTCAAAGATCTTTGAATCACTTTTCACTTTGAAACCAGGAGTTATGCTAAAAGAAGGTTGGTACTGTGGAACTGGAACATACAAGGCAATTTCAAAATACAAACATGACAAGTCCAACGTCAAGTCACAATTTTATTCCAAAGCAAAGCTTTCAGGTAAACCACACTTTCTCAATGCTAACACTATTACACAAAACATTACATGCTTTAAATAAGAGCAAACAAGCATCACATGACCACAGCCAGCATATCACATGACGCTACTAATTAAGACTTTAAAACTAAATGTATACAGTTCTAAAGATTTTGTTGTAGTATTCTTAGAACTGGACATCTGCAGTGATGCAGCGGTAGTGTTGTTGCCTCACAGCAAGAGGTTCTTCCGTTCGATTCTCGGCTGGAGTGCGGGGAGTGCCTTCTGTGTGGAGACTGCATGTCTTGGCCATTCGAAAGACATGCATAAATGGGTGTGCCTTTGTTGCAGGCTGAACGTCAAGATGGCACCTCGGTGTTAGTGAAAATAAACTGCCAATCATTAGCGGACTGGGAAAAGCCGAAAGACAAACAACAACATTCTTACTAGAACTGGTTTAATGCTTACAGAATTGTTAAGACCAGGCTCAAAATCTGCACGCAACCTAATAATACATTCATATTCTTTATTCTCAAGAAGATTATTTATATCACCCTCTCTGGTCCCTTTCATTACTGGATCTATTACCCTAAACTTAAACAAGTGGTCTAAACCATTACACATAACATGTTTACTTTACCTATTCCTGCTCTCCCTTTTACTTCACTTCTCCAGTGTACTATATTGCTCAAACCATTCAATGTCCTTTTTACTGTACTATGTTTCCTACCTGTACTAACAACTAAACTAACCTGTAACCATCCTCTTTCCTAAAAAAAAAAAAAAAAAAACTTTTTATAACTTTTTTAAAATGTATTACTCTTTGTGTTTTTTTTTTCCCTGTCAAATTTTGTTTATTTTTCTGTATTTGATCTTAGTTTATTCCCCTCTAAATATCTCGGCACACGATATGTTTTTCTTTTTCTCTCCCAAATATTCAAATTATTGTTATTATCTGTACTTGATTATATCTTAATTTTTTATTAATATTGTATAATAAGTTTTCTGTCTATGCTTGGAGCTTTTCTCCCCGGGCCTCTACTGAAAATGGACATGTATCCAGTTAGACTAGCCCGGTCAACAAATGTAAATTGTTTGTTTGTGTCTTTCAGCTTTTCCTGGTTAGGGGTCGCCACAGTGGAACTCCGGTCCACTAATGATTGGCAGTAGATTTTTACGTGCTGGCTTGCCGGGCCTAATGCACAACCTTCAACGAAGGAATGCCCATTTACACATATCGTCACACAGAAGACGCTCTAACTGAGAATCAAACGGGCAACGTCTAACTGTGAGGCAACAATGCTACAGCAGCACCACCACCATAGTTCGGTCAACAAATGTAAATAAATAAATAAATAATAAAAATAGATAGATAGATGGATAGATAGATAGATAGATAGATAGATAGATAGATAGATAGATAGACAGACAGACAGAGAGAAAGATATTTGGTTCAGAGGATTCATATAATTGTTTAAAGACCAATCCTGTGAATCCAGAAATGTTGAAGTCAGTTATGCAAACTACTGAGGAATCAAAATCATTTTAGTCAATGATACAATAATACTGGAGTGGTAACTATAAGAGGATAGAACCCCCCACCATCCAATATAAATACAAAATTAGATCTACTTCTTGTTCTTTCTATTTCTCTTTACAACAATCCAGTTAATGTCATAGGTTTTGCATGTTTGGTCACTGCAGACCAACATATATCCCTCGTTCAGGAAGATGGGTCTGATTACCAGTTTTCTAAAAAGTATAGAAATGCTACCTATAATAGACACAAAGAAATACTTAAAACAGTCCCAATGAGCAGGTTCATTCCATTTCTAAATGTTGGATATTGTGAGTCACTGAAGTTACTCAAAAAATCTTTTTTTTTTTTTTTTTTTTGCCTCCAACCACTGACTTTAGTGCACACACAATCACACACACACATGTGCAAACATGCATTCAATATTTAATCTAATGTGTTTATTTATGTTTGTTTTCTGGGGTAGAGCACTGATCTCTATGGACCATTTTCAGACTCAGCCCAGGGTTAAGTGACTTGCTTAGAGTCACACAATTAGGCAATGCAGGCTGACGGAAACAAGTCCTGCACCACTTGATCACAGGAAACAGCTCATTAACAGCTCCTTAATTCCTATGCCAAGGGTGCATTAATAGCCATATCAAAATATGCCTTACCTGTTACAGCAGTCAATTAAAAGTCCAGTTTGCTGATGTTAAACAATGCGCAAAAAATAAATATTTGGGTTCATCTGCAACTCACATAAAGGAGATCACCATTGCATGTCTATAAAAAGGCTGTCTGGCTAGGTACTGCATAAAGAATTAAGCTCCTAAGCTGAGTAGTAATGTGCAAAATAGTCCATTTAAAGTAGTACCCCTCACCAAGTAGCATACTAAAATACAAGTGCCAGTCAGATCTTTTCAAAAGCAATTGCTTTCCCATTCCAAGAAATGCCTTGATATGTTCTAGAGACAGTGCATTCGCTCTCATGTTCTCCAAATTTTCTTCCAGTTTCTATTTAATTAGTCCTGGAAAATTCAAGTCACACTTTAATACTGATGTCAAATGCATGTGCAAGAATGCCATCACCTGATATGGCAAATAGCACAAAGCTATTGCCTGCCACTCAAGACTGTAGCCTTCTATGATTCTTTCTGCCAACATGGTGAATTGCTTACCTTCGTTTTACTGCCAAATGCAGTTATATTATTACAAGTTATGCTAGCCTGCCTGTATATATACCTTGTTATAATATTATTTCTGCTTAATATAATTAGTATTATTATCTTCTTCTTCTTTTGGCTTTTCCCGGTTAGGGGTCGCCACAGTGGATCACCTGTCCGCTCATGACTGGCAGTGGAGTTTTACGGTGCCGAGTTGCCAGCCCAGTGCCCAACCTTCCAAAGAAGGCACACACATGCACACACTCACACCTCGGGACAATTTAGAGTGCCCAATCCACCTACAGCATGTCTTTGGGATGTGTGAGGAAACCGGAGCACCTGGAGGAAACCCATGCGACCACAGGGAGGACATGCAGACTCTGCACAGAAGACACCCCTGCTGAGGATTGAATCAGAGAACCTCTTGCTGTGAGGCAGCAATGCTAACCACTGTGCCACCGCAGTTGCCCCATAATTATTATTATTATAATTAATATAATTATTTCTGCTTGGTTTGTTATAATATTATACTGCTTGTTACATAGTCTTGTTGTTATATTATATATACAGTAGTTATGTACTTTAATAATTGTTACTAGGGCAAGGTAAAAATGTGGCCATGTGGTCTAGCTATCCACTTACCTAATATTTTAACTAATTCCACATGCCATCATTGTATTGTACCAGGTTTATGCATTTTAGGGCTGTGCAAGGATGGAAACTATCCTAGTAAGTAGTGGGAATAAGACTGGATCCAGTACTCTTTGCAATCAGTGAAGTCCCACTGTGTCAACCCAAATAAAACTAAGTCATATCTAAATGCTACATTGACAGGGCCTAGAAAACAAACATGGTAAAGTCACACTTCACTGAAACACAGCTATAATAAAGCAAAACAGAAAAGGAAGATATCAGCCAGAAAGACACTGTGTGAAAGAGAAAGTGATAAACATAAAATTGCACAAAATTATGACATATATAATAAAAAGAAAGGAAGTGCACACAAGAAACCCCCCTGTATCATCTGCATGTAGACTTTGCTACTTATAACACTTTATATTTATATACAAATACTGAAAGTGCACTAACTCTGAGAAAGAACAAATGTGTTCTAGAGTAGATGTTTTTGTTCCACACTTTCTTCATGTAACACAGATCTCAGAAATGGCAGCAGTCACATCATCAGGAAAAGAAAATGATCATAGTAAAAGCAAATTTAATCAAACACAATCCTAACATAACTAATGAGAAAAAAACAAAATAAAAATGTCAAAATGAAAAGCCTTACTGGGGTAACCTGGTCAATGAAATGTAAAATAAATAAATAAAAAGTGAGACTGCACATCTGATGGGGATCTCACCTAGGGCACATTTTGCATTTCTAATCTACCTGCCGTCATATCTGTTGAACATCAGTCAAATACCTCAGACCGCAACAAAAATGCAGATGAAAACAGAATAATATGTAAATTCCAGTACAGCTGAGAAGTGAAATCAGGAAATTGAAATCAGGAAACCAGTGGTCTGAAGCAAGACTCCTAAGCACTGCACCAGCATTGTACTGTTCAGTACAATAAAGGACCTAGAAGAACTTTGATATGCAGGAAAATTTTATTAATCAATCTACTTTCAAGATATCGTTAAGTATGAGCTATAGGCAAAATTATGAAACCTGATCAAGGTGTAAAATACTGTGGAGTACATAATGTTAAGAAACCAATTACATTTAAACCAGAACTAGATAATGTTTTGAACAATAAAAGAAAATTGTTATAGTATGCAATGTCTGATATTAAAAGTTGTCATGCAGTCAAGAATCAGTAATAATACAGTACCTGTATAAAGCAAGTATACTGTAAGTAGGCTTATGATATTATAAATCTGATATGCTCATGTAAAAACAGTAATGTTTATTGTAAATAAAGAAATGTGTCCATTTCACATTTAAATTACTGGATTCATTATTAACTGAATATCATAAGTCCTAATTAACAAATCTATTTGTTATGCCTCTTGGTATTCTCAAGAAGACAACGTAGATTGATCTGTCATATAAAAAACATGTCTGCAATCTGTAAATGCTAGGAAAAAAATAATGGTATGGCAAGAAGATGTTCTGATTCATATATAACTACATAACCATTGAATTTATTGGTTTATATTCTAAGGTTTAATAAATTGATTATTTATTACTAGTTTTCTTTTGAAATCAGATACTGAACTCTTACTTATTTTTGTACTGTATGAAGCATGTGAGAGCACCATAGAAATAGACAAAGATGATTTGGGTTGAGATTTATGAAGTTTGTAGATACAGTGCAAGCCTAGTGCTCTTGATTTGCACAGGATGAATGAGCAAAGATGGAGAATTCTGATCCCAAAGCTTCACCTGTTCTGGCCTCAATAAACACCACCCTTCCATGGTAGTAATATGGAAATACTCTATGTAATGGTGGTGAATTTTTATTTATAAAGCCACCTTCTATGCATATTAACTCAATGGGGACTCCATCTAGCTGTTATACAGCAAAAAAAAAATGATGGCACACAGACTTTACAAAGCCAGAGTGTCATCTTCCCCATCTGACAGTTAAGGAAGTCCTCCAAATTGTGTTCCACATTGACTTGCCAATGATTATTGCCCTTAATTTCTTCCCCATCCTGTCAGCATTTGGAATTCCTGTCCTTACTAAGCATGTAATAGAAATTGGAGAACCCAGCCATGCTGACAACAGCTGGTGCCCCCCCCCCCCCAACCATGCTGACATCAACTGGAGCATTCCAATTATCTCCTCTTTCTGGTATTGACTAAAGTCACTACCTAACTATTTAATGTCAAGCAACAACTGAAACACAATGGCCTCCTTTTATTTTAAGCAGCAGAAGTGCCAGTGTCTGTATTCTTACCACCATACTACTGAAGGGGGTAAGTCTACATCACTCCTGCATCCTAGCAGCATTCATAATCTTCTGACTAACCATCACAGAAGCGTGCCTATGACTGGGGTCTTTAATAAAGTTCTGTCACCCATTCTAGGTGTGATTAGATTTGTAACCCTACTCAATACAGCTTCTCTGTGGTTAGTGCTCTCTTACACCTTTCCTGTTTAACCCAATCACAAACTGATCTAGTTTTGCCCTACAAGCTGGACTTCCTTCTTTAACAAGCAGCTTATCCAGAACCTCCATTGCTTGGTATGCAATATGAAAGTTGAGCTCAGGGCAAACTCAACAGTATGTACAGAAAGCATTTCTAAACCTTAATGAGTCTTATCAACAAGTAGTTTAGGGAAGACTGGATGATTAGGCATATCCTTGGCCCTTAGAATTAATACCAGAATTAAATCCGAGTTCAGAACCAGGAAGAAATTAAATAGGAAGGGATTAATCTCATATTTACACAGAGCAACCCTATGAAGACTGAAAATGCAAGGCAGTTTGTTTGAAAATTACTATAAAATTGTCTACATATAAACTACTGTTTGTAAGGGCCCCTTAATAGCTAATTGCAAGTAATGCCACCCTTGCTCCCCAATTATAATCAGCTCTGAATTTACTGTATCTCATGCAACTGACCACAACAAACTTGAGTTTACATGGTTGGTTTTCAACTAACAATATGAATCCTTGTGTGAGGAATGTATTTCTTTTACTTGAATCTTATGTTTGGTTTCTATGTAGGTCTTAGTCATACGTATATGTATATGCTGTAACTATTAAAATCATAAAAAGCAGGTTTGGTTTTAAAGTAATTATATGCAGTGCTTTTGTTTGAAGCTTTAAATGTGTTCTAATCGAATGTCTTGTCTTGGTCTGCTTGATGACCTGCTATCAACAGTGATTCACAAATGTGTCAACGACTAGGGGAGAAATAATAAAACAATTGAAATGGAGTAAATTGTTAAATCACTAAACTTGAAAGCTGAGGAAAGTGTTGCTAATCCATCAAGGAGACTTTTCATGGATGGACTGAGGAACAGCTGAAGACTGACAGAAGAAATGAAGATGCGACTGGGATAAGCAAAAATCAACAGTGGAAAAAAAGGAAGGATACTGCTGAAGATGAGGAAGCGAGAATCTATAGTGAAGATTTACAATAGAAAAGAAATGAAAGAATGTTTCATCATCCTGAAAATGTTTGAATTCCATTTAAATATGCCATTGCACTGTGAAATATCTGAAAACAAGGAAGAATAAAATGTGATTCTCCCTCCAAATTTAAGTTAAATGCTGAAAACTACTAAACTGACAAGTTGGCCTTCATGACATAGAAAAACAGTAGAATCATTCCAGGTGGCAATAACTATTTTTATACAGATGAAGTTGGACTGATGACAAATTTGTATACAGTCTTGCAGCAGGAAAGTCATGATGAATGAACCCTACATAGTTATTTAACTGGATAACCCATGCAGGACAGGGAGCAGACACAGACTGCCTTGGCCTGAGAAAGGCGTTTGGCTAACTGTCACATAATCAACAGATATAATTGACAGGCTATGTGTTCAGCCCTGAGTGGCAACCTAATTAGAACACTGAATAAGTAGTACTACTTGTGTGTTGCTGAATGGCTATGAATTTGGTATCATTCTTGTGCTGAATAGTTGTGAACTTGGTATCATTCTTGTGCTGATTAGTTGTGAACTTGGTATCATTCTTGTGCTGAATAGTTGTGAACTTGGTATCATTCTTGTGCTGAATAGTTGTGAACTTGGTATCATTCTTGTGCTGAATAGTTGTGAACTTGGTGTCATTCTTTTTAATACTTTTTGACTCAGTCTTATAACACTATAGATGCACTTCAAATAAAACTGTCTTTTTTGATCTAACAGTAAGGTAGCTATATCAGTGATTATACAGAAGATGTGTTGGTGCATGTATGTCTGAGCATGCACGTGCATGTATGTGTGTGTGTGTGCGTGTGTGTGTGTGCGCATGTGTGTGCATCTGCATGCATGTGCGTTTGCCTGCGTGCATGTGTGGTGTGTGTGTGTGTTTGTGTGTCTGTGTGTGCATGTGTGTTCATGTGCAAGCGCACGCTTGCATGTGACGTGTGTGTTTGTGTGTGTGTGCGCATGTCTGTGTGTGCATGTGTCTGAGTGTGCACATGCTCATGTGTGTCTGCATGTGTGTGTGTGTGTTTGTGTGTGTGTGTGCACACCTGCGTGTGTGAGTGCGTGTATGTGTGCGTGTGTGCATGTGTGCATGTGAGCACATGTGTGTGTATGTGTGTGTGTGTGTGTGTGTGTGTGTGTGTGTGTGTGTGTGTGTGTGTGTGTGTGTGTACGTGTGTGTGCGTGTGCATATGTGTGTGTGCGTGTGTGTGTGTGTGTCTTTTAAATCACTGATGATTACAATTAGTGAATAATGCCAGACATTACAGATTCATGCTGCTTATTCTTCAAAAACTGCATTTCTTGCAAAAAAAATGTTGTTCTATTAACTTTCTAAGTAATTCTGAGCAGTGCTTAAAAAAAACTCTCCAATTTTGGCCTTTGTTCCTCCTATGCAGGTTGGTCATATACTATCCTTATGCTGCAAGTGTGTGGACAATTGTACTCCATACCACATCTGTGGACAACAGTCTTCCTCAAGTGAGTGGCACATTGGACACATCGCCATGCATTAAGAGCTGTTTGCAAACTGATACATTCATCATCTGTATTAGATTAGGAAATACAAGGCTGTGCAAATGGAGTTTCAATTAATGGCGATAATGTGACCATTTTCTAAAATGTTTGCTTCAACATTTTTATCACAGCATCTGTGGAAGATATGTTTTTTGAATTACGTCACTGCCATTAAGCAATAGTTTTTATAAAACTTTGCATCACATAGCAACAGCAAAATGACCATAATTACCTAAGCTGACCAGAGATGCAGGCATTTTTTCATGATAAACAGCACTGCAATGATTAACTTAAAAATTGATTAAAATTGTCGGCAGTTGCCTATCTTGTTAACCCAAAAATTATTTGAGGAATAATTCCTTGTAACTCTAGTCATGAATTAATTAAATTATTTTAATTATTTCATTTCTTCTTAAATATTAGTGTTGTACTTAATGGTCTGTGTGGTAATAATACTTTGTACTTTTCTTCTCTATTTCATCTGTTTCCATTTTTATATATGTTCTGGAACTTTAGTCTAGTATTTTTGTTAGCAGTTGTGGGAAGACTGTTGTTTCTGCATTGTTCTGCACTTCTATTTCCACAAGTAGAATTGCTTGATGGCCCATAGTCTTGTAGTTTACTTCACAGCAGTGGCAGAACTGTGAACTGCAAGATTCTGAGCCTTATTCATTTATTATTGCATTTTTTTCCGTAAGCAGTGTTACTGGTAAGTTTTTCATATTCTAGTGCTTTAAACTATAGTAGAATGTGAATAGAGAGCAATTTGTATCTGCTCCAGTTTGTGCTTCAGTGCTTTTATATTCTGTTAATCTTTTACATCAGGCATGGGCAAACTATGGCCCAGGGGCCACATGCGGCCCGTTAAACGTTTTGATTCGGCCCGCCAAACTTGAAAAAATTTAATAAATTAACCTTGTTAATGTTTTATTTCCCCTGCAATTCTGATGTTTCCTCACTAGATGGCGGACTCTAGATATATTTGTAGATAACCCACCACCCCTCTATGAAGATGAGCGGACCCAAGAAAAGGAAAGTGGACAGAGAATGTCGAGTGTTCAATAAGGAGTGGACAACTAAATATTTTTTCACTGAACACCGATCATCTGCTGTTTGCCTGATATGCCAAGAAACTGTGGAGGTTTTTAAAGAGTATAATATTAGCCGTCACTTTGCCACAAAGCACACTAATTATGCTAGCAAGCTCTCAACAAAAGAACGGGAAGCTGCTGCTGAGAAGTTTGCAGCTAATTTGAAGGCTCAGCAAAGTTTTTTTCACCGTCAAACTGCCATTCAAGAGTCAAGTACCAAGGCCAGTTTTATGCTTTCATTCAAAATAGCAAAGGCCAGAAAATCACTGTCTGAGGGCGAGTTTTTAAAAGAATGTATGGTAGAGACAGCAGGTATTTTGTGCCCGGAGACCAAAGACAAATTTGAGAAAATCAGTTTATCATGGCGGACAGTGACTCGCCGTGTGGAACTAATAGATGAAGATATCACCAGCAGATTAAACAAAAAGGCGAAGTCATTCACTTTTTATTCTTTAGCACTGGATGAAAGCAACGATGACAAAGACACTGCTCAGCTCCTCATTTTTATCCGAGGAATCAACAAAACTTTTGAAATAACGGAGGAGTTTTTGACAATGGAGTCTCTGAAAGGACAAACACGGGAGAGGACTTGTTTGAACGGGTGTCTGCTGCCATCGAAAACATGAAGCTTCCCTGGAGTAAGCTTGTTAACGTCACCACAGATGGATCTCCGAATTTAACGGGAAAAAACGTTGGCCTGCTGAGGAGAATCCAGAATAAAGTGAAAGATGAAAACCCTGACCAGGATGTCATTTTCCTCCACTGCATCATCCACCAGGAATCTCTATGTAAATCGGTGTTACAGCTGAATCATGTTGTGAATCCTGTGGTGAAACTCGTCAACTTCATACGCACATGGGGACTTCAGCACCGTCAGTTCATTGCGTTCCTGGAGGAAACTGATGCGGATCACCAGGACCTGCTTTATCACTCCCGTGTCCGCTGGCTGAGTTTGGGCAAAGTGTTTCAACGAGTGTGGGAGCTCAAAGAGGAGATTGGCGTGTTTTTGGAGCGGCAGAGGAAGACTGATGAATTTCCTGAGCTGAGCAACAAGAGCTGGATGTGTGACTTTGCGTTTGCTATGGACATATTTTCACACTTGAATGAGCTCAACGTGAAACTGCAGGGGAAGGAGCAGTTTGTGCATGACATGTACACAAATGTGAAAGCCTTCAAATCCAAGCTGGCTTTATTCTCCAGGCAGATTTTGAACAAGTCATTCACTCATTTTCCTAGACTAGCCATGCTGAAAGAGGGCGGAGCAAAAGTAAAGAAATACAGTGAGTCACTGGATGCACTGCACGGAGAATTCTGCCGTCGGTTTTTGGATTTCGACAAAATTGACAAGTCACTTCAATTGGTGGCCTTTCCTCTGTCACAAGACCCCGAAACAGCTCCAGAGGAGCTTCAGCTCAAACTGATCGACCTTCAGTCCGACCCTGCCTTAAAAGAGAAGTTCAGCTCTCTGAAACTAAATGACTTCTATGCTTCACTCAATGATGCCGCGTTTCAAATCCAAGGCGAAAAGCGCAGATGATGTTGGCTTTGTTCGGCTCTACCTTCGTGTGTGAACAGACCTTCAGTGTCATGAACATCAACAAAGCCAGCCACAGATCCAAGTTAACAGACCTACACCTCAGATCCATCCTGAGAATCGCCACAACAAAACTAACTCCAGACTTTGATGCGCTGGCTGAAAAAGGAGACCAACAACACTGCTCCCATTAAAATGTGTGTGTCTCCGTGATACGCACATTGTTAAAATAAACAGTGCTAGGATAACAGAACTTTCAGTGCTTTAAAATAAAATGGTCATGTATTTGATTTTCAGTGTTTAAATAAAGACTCATTTCGAAGTCAGAGATTTTATTGTAATGCTTTTCTTCATTTTCACTGGAAATTAAAGCACATGTTTTCTCCATATCCCAAGATGTGTATTTTTCCCCCAATGAGGTGATGTTTTCAAAGCATGCCATCTATCTGCTCCTGTTCCGGCCCCTTTGTCAAATGTTAGAACTCAATGTGGCCCACGAATCAAAAAGTTTGCCCATCCCTGTTTTACATGCTTAAAGTTGCATTCTATGTCTGCCCCATCTCCGACTAGCACATTAAGCTAAAATTTCTGAAAGAGCTTAAATTGTGCCTTTATTATTGTGTGTTTACCTGATTGCCCAGAGCATACCAAGTTTAAACTTGATTTTTTCTGCTTGTATATAAGTCTCACATTTGCTCAAGTTTTAGCTCAGTTTTCCAGAGCTGCTGCTCATTTTGCGACAATGCCAGTGAGTTTTAGAGATTTTGCTTACATCTGAAGCCATCTTTGGCAAGGAAAATGAAATTAGGTATTGTTTTGCACTTATATTGCTTGATTTCGTTGCATTCTCAAAGATTTCTGTGCTATTTATAATTTTTCACTCACTTGCTTAGAGTTTTACGTTGCATTTTCCACTGCTGTAAGGGCTGTTGTTCTACATTTCTAGTACTCTAAACACCCTATATCTACTGTTTTCAGTGCTTTTAACATCTATTTTTGTGGTTCCCTAAAACTTATTTTTTCAAATGAGTCATTTTACATTAAGAGTGTTAAAGTCTGCACTCTTGTGCCAAGGGAGGGTTGATTTTTGCCTATATGAGCTAGGAACTGATGGTGGAAAACCTATTGTGTGCTTATCCGATTGGCCTGTGGGCATACTTAGTTCAAAACTTGCTTTTTTCTTCTTCTTCTTCTTCAATATAAAGCTCTCATTTGCTTCATGCAGCAGTGGTTAGTTGTGACCTGTATATATACAATGAATAGAAGTTGAACTTTCCCTATAAAAACTACCTTCTTCTATTTTGTATACTTTGATTTGATTTTTTTTTTTTGCACTGTGTTTTACTTGTACTCTGCTTTTAATTGCATATTAAAACTAGGAAAGAGACCACAGCTGTGTGTCTTTTAAGTCACACGTGTTTTTCCCACCCTCCCTCCATGTTGCTGTTGTGTTCTTAAACCCAACTGTCTTTTTAGTTGTCTGCCCCTTATATTAATTTGACCACAGATCTCCTTCCTTCTCCTCTTTCAGTGGCTGGTGTTAGTAAGCACAAAATTATCATTTTGTGAAATCACTCTCTTTCAATTATTTAAATTTACTGGTCATCCCACTGTATTGGATAGAATCAGAATACAAAGTGCCCACCCCCTTTCAATCTATCTTACTCTTTTTAAAATTAGTGTTTATCCACTTATACAGCTAAAGCTTAAGTTACCACCTCTTTCATATCTAATTGCTTAGTACACACTGCAGTGCTTTGGATATTAACCTATTTTTTAAAAATCTTACCTTTAAAATCTGCAACATCTATTGCAAGACCATCAATTATGGGAGAGCCTACATTCTGCTTCTTAGTAGTCATCTTGGAATTAGTGCTTCTGTTTTCTCCTGGTGAGACAAGGAGTACAGGGACATTATTTCCTGGCAACAGTTGATCACCAGAAAGCCTAATAACTGCTTCATAGGTCACAGCTTGGAATTTGTGCTTATATTCTGCTCCTGAAGAGAGAATGAGCAAAGTACATTGCTTCCTGACTGTTTCTGGTTGGGCAGTTAGTGTCTGTGCTTGAACTTTTTGACTGGTCTGGTTGCAATTCAAGGTATTTACAACAAGCCTACAGATGCTTGCATCATCTAGGATGAGACTGTGAATCACCAAGCAGGCTGTGGCCTCCTTCTCATCTTGGGATTGGTGCTAACATTTTGTTTATGGTGTGAGAAGAAGCAAAAGAGCATTGTATCTCAACAGAGTGAAGCTGTGGTGAGAACCTGCGCTAGTAGTAGACAAGCAACAGCCATGCATGCAACTCCCCAGTTTTCATCCTTCTTGACAAGCTAATTCTTTGTTTTCAGTAAGTACTGCATGATTTGTTTCTGACTTTAGAATATTTGCATAAATACCTCATCCTTAAAATTTTAGGGTCTACTTTTAGTTTACCCTCAAGTGTTTAGCAGTGCCCAGTATAGACACAGACATCTTGAGTGACATTTTTCCTGTAAAAGCACAACTGAAATTTCACCAATAGCTAGTTGCATACAGGAAGCTAGTTTGCAGTGACAAGTACTGTCCCCAGAGTTGAAAACCAGATAGTCCTGGCATTGTTTATAGTCTCACTCCAACTGTCTAATCAATAAAAAAGGGTCTGTTGCCATGGATATAAACCTTTCCACCATCTCCATTACCAGCTTGGTGGATACAGGCATTCTGAGGCAATGTAGAAATTGCATCTTGTTTATTGACAACCAGCTAATTATCAAACAAACTGATATGCTGTGTGAGAGATGTATTTACGCAATGTGACTGAAGCCAAAGGCTCTCACATAAAAGTACTCCTAATGTCAATAAGGTTGTCAGTAGAACCCACACTGCACCCATCATACACAATTCAAAGCAGACATATAGACACACATATTTGCTGAGGCACTTAAATGTAACCTTAATAAGCCCCAGAGACCTCCAAGATGAAGTACATATAACAAATAACCTCAGCAGCCTCAAATTCTCTCTTTCAAAACAATGTCCACATCAACACATACAGCCACATCTCATGGTACTTCCAAGCCCATAAAGCAAGCCACCACACAATCCAACATTCTGGTCATTGACGACTCCATTGTGAGACACACTGATGTCCCTCTACCAGCCTGTGTAAGGAAAAAGTCAAGGCCAGTTGCTTATCAGGGGCTAGGATCTGCCACATTATGCATGCACGCAGGTCACTGGACCACAAGTATAGTGTGACTCAGTCACAGTCCATGGGGAAGTAAATGACTTGAGATGTACCTCCCTAGACTATATGAAGAGAGACATCATGGAGCTCTCAGAATATTTGTCCCAGGATTGTATGAGCCTAGCACTGAACATCATTTTACCTTTACCAAGGATGATGCCACAATACGAACAAAAGATGAATGATTTTAATAATTTTCTTAGTTTCTGATGTCATTCTAAGGGGGTGCAATATTTGACAGCATGGAAGGAGATGGTCAACAGACCTCTCTGCTTTGCTAGGGATGGTCTGCACCTCTCTCCTCTAGGCTTTTGAATATTACCTAAAGCATTTTCTTCCCCCATAGTGCCTTTTTTAGGCGATACCAAATTAAAAGTACTTTTGACATAGCAAATAAAAATCAAGAAAATTTAAAGGTATTATTGATCACTGCTAGGAATCTATACAAAAAGTTCAACTCTGTGGAAGCTCTCCTGACCCTAAAAAATGCTGACATGTGTGAGGCCACTGAGACATTGTTTAAGCAGTGGAGATCACACTGACAATGCAAGTTTTTAATGCCTTCCACACATTTAGAGCAGCTACTACATAGACAAGGAGTAAAGGTGGAGGTGTCTTGATTTACATCAGAAATAAATATACCTCAAGGATGGTCCAAGACATTGCAGTTGAGTTGGTCCACTTTCAAATCCCCATAGACAAAATACAATACCACTTCCTTACAAGCTATACGTCTCCCTCTACGAACCTCAAAACCCATACAAAACTATTTAAACTTACTGGAAACGCTTGCCATCCAACCTAATACCATATTCATGGGTGACTTTAATTACCCACTATTAACTGGGAATCCTATATGACACCAAATGTACAGGCATAGAGATTCCTGGATTTTGTAAGCACAAACTCCCTGAACCAGATCGTTAATACACCAACCAGGGGTGCAACCATACTGGATCTGGTCCTCACTAATATGGGAAGGTTATGCGCACCCCTTAGTGAAATGTCTTCCCTGGTAAGGTCAGACCATAAAATGGTCTCCTTTGAAGTAAAAAATAAGACCTGGATCCCCAGCCATTCCTCTCAAACTCTTAGAGAAAGAAACCAGGACAAAGCCATATATAAAAGTGGGACAAATTCCCAAAAATAGGGACAATTTTTAAATATTGCTCTTACAAATTTAGAAAGTTGATAGAATGACAGGTTTTGCATTAGCATGAATTTTCTGAAGGGTATGAAGCCTGACTCTCAAATGTCTGTCATTATTTTCTAACTTCAATCTTTAATGATTTGCCACTTGTTTGCCAGAAAAAACGCAATTTAATTGAAGCAAAAATCAAGATTTTCTGCGAAAATCTGTACAGTTGAGAGGTATGCCCTAAACCTGGAATATTCAAGAACTACTCTAAGGTTAACTTTCTGCTGTTAAGTGATAACCTGACAAAATTTCAGGCCCCCATAAACACTGAGAAGAACAGTGCTGTTTATGCAGAGCTGTTCATGCAAAGTCTTTAAAAGCATGGTAATAGTTGCAGAGAGGCAGCTGTACCACCAGGAAGGAGTACAGAACTAACTACAAAAACAAGACACCCTGATGGAATCACAAAATCAATAGACCGTATAACAAAAAGAGAAAAATCATGGCAAAAATAGGAGGTGCAGCACCCAGCAGGATAAAAGCACTCACTCTCATCAAACTAAACAAACAACTCAGTGGACAAATAAAGTCTACCAAAGCCAAATAAATTTAGCATACCAGGCCAAGGACAACTGCAAGGCATTCTTTAGCTATATCCACAACTTACAATGCAATGGACAATTGTGTGCAGAGGTCATTGTAAATGGAGCCACCTATACTGAGCCAAAAGATATAGCAAACCTACTGGCCAATAAATTCAGCTCCAAATTTGCCCCTCTCTTCCCCTCAACCTTGCCTCAAGAAATACCATCAAATGTAACTCTCCCTGCTGTCACTAAGGAACGTGTCTTTAATGCTCTTTCTCAGGCCAAGAACACTGTATCAAGGGGCCCAAACAATATCCCAAGATGCCTTTTAAAATAGCATGAAACATGACCTATCAGGCCCTCTGGAATTGCTATTTAACTGTAGCCTCCAAACAGGCTTTGTACCTCATGAATGGAGAACAGCAACAGTCATCCCTCTGCACAAAAGTGGGCCATTTACAGACCCTGGAAACTACAGACCCATAAGTCTCACTAATCTTATATGCAAAAGCATGGAAAGAATTATCATGGAAATGATCAATAATGATATAGTAAACCTCCAGACACTGGACCCCAACCCAATTTGGTTTTGTCAAGGGCAGGTCATGCCTACTCATTGGTGTGGACTTCTTAGAGAAGGTCACCAAAGCAGATGATGGTAAAATGGTTCAAACTGCCTAGCTTGACCTGGCCAAGGCATTTGACACGATACCCCAATCAGGCATTGTTGACAAACTCAAGAGGTTAGTACAATCCCATGTGTCACCAAGTGGATAGCCCACTGGCTCACAGACAGGACCCATGAAGTTAGAACTGGGGATTCTACCTTTACAAAGAGGCCAGTCACAAGTGGAGTCCCTCAGGGATCAGTCCTTGGACTGCTGCTTTTTGGCATTTACTTCTCTGAAGTCAAGGCCAATGTCAATGGTCTCTGACTGACTAAATTTGCAGATGATTGCAAATTAGGAGCTGTCACTGAATCTCACACTGACACAAATGTTCTCCAGGAAGGGCTAACACAGACAAACAACTGAAGTCAGAACCATGGACTAAAACTAAGTGCCAAGAAATGCATATCAGTATCCTTCAGGAAGTCATCCACCCATGGTAACTATCATTAACAACACACCCCTTAGAGTTGATCCAGTAGTCAGGGACTTTGGGACACATGTAGATAGTAATCTAGCCTTTGACCATCATTCTGTGTTGTACAGCTTATAAAAAAGGTATGGCAGCTAGGTCCAAGGAAGTCATTGACCCACTTTATTTGGCATTCATCAGACCTATCATTAATACAATGCCCCCTTTGGTAGATACCTAACCAGGCATATCCAACAATTGCAATGTTCACAGAGGTTCCTCGCTGAAAGAATACAGGGCATAAGTAAAATCTCCTTTGCAGACCACCTCAAGGTCCTATCCCTGTATTCTGTCTCCTACAGGCTGCTGAGGTGAGATCTATGCCTGGCATACAGGGCATTGTCAAACCCAACTGTGATGGACCTCCTACATATCCACAAAACAAATAGCACCAGAATTACTCATTCTAAAGATTTAAACCTTTTCTGTGATATAAAAAGGACCTGCTGTAGAGATTGGTATGTATCCCGGTGACTACCCCGTCTCTGGAACAGGCTCCCCATTCATGTGAAGCAAAGTTCCTCCTTAACCCAATTTGAGTGCAACTTGGACAATTGAATGGTAACAGGAAATTACCTATGTCTCTAAAGGACAGAGGCAGTCTGTAAATGGATCATCTCCCAGGCCTCTGCTTGTAAATGTTTCATCTCCCAAGCCCCTGCTTACACTTATCAAGGGTCTGAAAACTTGCTAGAAATTTGGGATGCATGGCTAAGCTTTAAAAGATCCTTGTGGTCGTTAGCCTAGTAAACACCTATGAACCTCTGAAATTTTCCAAAGTCCTACACTGCTCAAGGAGCAACTAATTTGCATGCTCAACAGCATTGCCACATTTAGTTAGCTGCAGATTACATTATTACAGCATTCAGAAATATCACTGCTCAAAGATCTATTGGTTTGCATGCTGGGGAGCATATCCAGATACGTTAGCTGTACATTGCACAAAGTAAACACTCATCCCCTCATGCAGTTGCAAACACCCCCATTGTTTTCAATTGTAAAATGCATATTAAGGGTCTGCAACCATGTATTAGCAATTTCCTGCTAGCATCTAGCTTGGTGAACATGGGCTTTCTCAGACAAGGTAGCGATTGCCTTATGTACAATGACAACTACTTAATTCTGAAACAGATGAATACAGAATGTGAGAGATGTAGTCACACAATGTAATTGGAGGCAAGACTCTTACATACAGACACAAAAAATGCCAAACAGGTTGCCAGGAACAGACACACACACACACACACACACACACACACACACACACACACACACACACACACACACACACACACACACACACACACACACACACACACACACACCACCCACCACACTTACAAATGACCAGACACATAGACCCTCATAAGCAGAGGTGCTCAAATGAAACTTACCCTATACTCAAAGACCTCTAAGACCTAGTCCTCAGAAACTCTGCATGCACACAAACAAGACAACTCCCAACACAACGCATAAAACCACATCTCATTGTGTCTCAACTACCACCCCTATAAGGCATAACATCACACAACCCAATATTTTGGTCATACGATACTCCATTTTGAAACATACTGCTGTCCCTTACAGCAGGCTGGATAAGGAGAAGGTTATGGTTAGTTGCTTGTCATGGGTAAGGATTCACCAGATCATGCAAGCACTCCAGTCACTAAACCCCAAGTGCCAATATGACTCTGTTATAGCCTATATGGGCATAAGTGACCTGAGATATACCTCACTGGACTATGTGAAGAGAGAGACATGATTAAGCTCTCAGAATATGTGTCACAGACAGGTATGAGCCTAGCATTGAGCAGCATTCTACCATCTACAAGGATGATGGCGCAAAACCAACAAAAAATGATTGACTTTAACAATTTGCTAAGCTATTGTAGTCATTCCAAATGGGTCTAATATTTGTCAGCTTGGGAGAACATAACTGACAGGCCATGCTGCTTTGCCAGGAATGGTATTCTCCTGCCAACACTAGGTTCATAGGTTCATACTAGGCTATCTGCCCTAGGGCATTTATAAGCCTAGCCAGAGTGTGTTTGGCTTTCGCCACCCATTTTAAATGAATTTTGCTATGCCCTTTTTCGAGGTTAATATACTGTGCCTCTGTCTAACAGTGACACAGAAGTGATAACCGGGGTAAACCTACTATCTCCCATCCACTCATCAAGATTCCTCTTGAAGAGAGTCAATGAGGGACTCTACCTAACCTGGACTGGGATTTTATTCCAGAGTGAAGGGAGCCTCTGGGTTATGAATCTGTCCCTCCAGCATGTCCTATTTATTTCAGTGTTGAGGTTCAAGTCTCTCGAGCGCGTAGCTCGATGGGATTTGGATTTTCTGAGGTGCAGCATGTCCATTAATTCCGGGTTAGACATGGCTTTATACATCAGGCACAGATCGCCTCTGAGCAGGCGGTATGCCACTGAGTAGAGCTGGAGTTTCTTTAACCGGGCAGCATATGGCATCTGTTTGAGCTCTTTGATCCTCTTGGTGAGGTACTTTTGGGGTCTTTCCAGTTGCTGCAGGTGTCTGGTAAGGTACATCCCAAAAGGGGCATTGTACTCAATTATGGGCCTGATGAGGGATGAGTAAAGAGGCACAATGACCTCCCCTGATCTAGATGTGAATCCCTTCATGATTAGGTGGGCTATATAAAATGTTTTTCTAACCACTTTGGCCATGTGGTTGTCAAATGAGAAATTGCTATCAACTTGGGTCCCCTGGTCCCTAATTACTTCTTCCGTACTTAGTGGATTACCACCTATGTGTAATTTGTGGGCACTTTGTTTTTGCCAAAGGGGATGACTATACACTTTTTGGCGTTTAGCTTGAGGCCTTGGCTCTGGCACCAGTTGTCTGTTTCTATGAGGCCCTTTTGTAGGATGCTTGTGTCAGCTGGAGAGTCTATTATGGCACCCAGTTTGCAGTCATCTACGAACTTGGTCAGCCACAGTCCTTCCGTGTTAGCCTGTACCTCCGAGAAATATATACCGAACAAGAGAGGTCCCAGGACTGAGCCTTGTGGGATGCCACTTGGAACTGGTTTGGAGTCTGACATGGCTCCAGCAATTCTAACCATGTGGGTTCTGTCCTTGAGCCAGTTTGCAACCCATCTAGTGACATAGGGGTTTATTTTTAAGCTGGTGAGCTTATCTATAATGCCCGAGTGTGGTATTGTATCGAAGGCTTTTGTAAGGTCCAGGTAGGCTGTGTGGACCACTTTCCCCTTGTCAATGGCCTTGGTGACTGTTTCAAAGAAATCGACCAGGTTTAAGAGGCAGGATCTGCCCTTAACCAAGCTGAACTGGGTAGGATCCAGTGTCTGTAGGTCTCCAATATCTTTATTTATGAGGTCCATGATGATCCTTTCCATAGCTTTGCAGACAAGCTAGTCAAGCTTATGGGGCGATAGTTTCCAGAATCTGTTGAGGCACCACCTTTGTGGAGAGGGACCACTGTTGCTGTACGCCACTCTTTGGGTACATATCCTGTAGTAAGGCTGAGATTGAACAGTAGTTTTATGTTTGGGTTTAGTTCTTCTTGGAGTTCATGTAGGATGCAGCCCAGGACACCGTCTGGTCCCATTGATGCTGTGTTTTTTGATTTGGAGAGGGCAGCTCTTACCTGAGCATCTGAGATGTCAGGGGGGCAGCACTCTGCTGGGATAGATATTTGCCCTTTTGGTGGGGAAGGAAGGGGGGAGAAGTTTGTGCTGAACCTGTCAGCTAGGATGCTGGCAATGTCTGTGGGTTTGGTGTATTTTTTGTCATTTTGGACTAATTCTGAGCATATCTGGGAATTCCCACCCAGGTTCCTAACATAACTAAAAAAGCCTTGTGATTATCCTTAGTGTCCTGTGCAATTTTTCTCTCGAAGCTGGCCTTAGACGATTTTATGAGTGCCCGTAGTTTTTTGCTAATACTGATCAGAGATGCCTTCCCTTTTTGGGATTTTGCTCTATCATGTAGTAGCTTCCTCCTTCTATTGTATAGTTTGTTTATGGCTGGGGTCCACCAGACAGGATGCCTAACTTTGGAGGATTGGGTCTTGGTTTTATTTGGGATTGCATGATCCATGCATTCCTGAAGGTGTTCATAGAATGCGTTTATAAAGGATTCTGCGGTCTGGGCCGTATTTTCCACAGGCCAGGGGGCTTTGAAGGATTCCACCTCGGTTTTGAGGAGTGTGAAATTTGCTTTAGAGAAGTTTTTCACTGTGGTTTTCTGGGCAGGGGCTGGGGTCGGGATGTGAATATCTAGTGAGATTAGTTTATGGTCTGATCTTAATAGTGAGGGATACACTACTGGTCTGGAGCATAGAGTCCCCATGTTGGTGATGATCAGGTCCAGTATGTTTTCCCCTCTTGTGGGAGTGGCAACAAGTTGTTCCATAGCATTTGAGTTTATAAATTCTAGGAACCTTTGGGCTAGGGTGTTGGAGCTAGAGTAATGCTCCCAGTCTTTGTTAGGGTAGTTGAAGTCACCCAATATAATGGTGTTTGGAGAGACGTTCATATTTTCCAGTGTTCTCAGGAAGGCCGAGTGGGGTTCCTGTGTTTGGGAGAGTGGTCTGTAGCAGGCTATAAACTGGAAGGCAGTTTTACCCACTGTTAGTTGCACATGGATAGTCTCTGATGCTTCGTGCTGTGCCACCACCTGGAGGTGTGGGTATCTTTGACGAATATTGATACCCCACCTCCTTTTGTGGTTCATTCCAAGTTTTGGGGCTGAAAAACATGGTATGAGGTATAACCTGATAGTCTAAAAACCAAACGGATAACTAAAGAAAACAACCAACTTCACAGAACTGAGAAACTGAACAGAACCGAATAAACGTAGTACTAGTGAGTTGAATGAAGCAGATACCAATTTAATTGAGTAAAACGCTTGAAGCAGATACCAATTTAATTAAGTAAAATGCTTTCTGTCGCTTTCATAAAGCAACTTCCTCAGACAATAATCCATGAAACACTCTTTAAATAGTAAAAAACAGTCACATGACCATGTGAAACCAGTACATTGATATTACAAAAGTTGTCCATGTTTTGTTAAATAAATAAACTTTTATATTCTTAAAATAAAATTTCTGTCATTATGCCATGATCTAAAAAATAGATACATCACTTATTTAAAGAATATTGTTAAATTATAACCAAAAATAAAAATAACCTAAAATATGAAATATATAGCTAGTGCTTGTATATATTAAAATGTAACAATACACACCTTGTTTTGTTCAACCACATATACCTACAATGTGTGTCAAATAATGAAAAAATATAAATAAAAAGATATATTTGATAATTTATTAGTTTATCTTCTATCTAAACTTTTTAATTTCAACAAGCAAGTTATGTTGCAATGGTCATTTAGACCAGGTAATATGAACGCATTTGTTCTCATTTGCCATGATAGCTCTCTATTGTCTAATAGTAGGCTGTAAGGGCCTCCTCTAATACTAAGTTGGATAGAATCAATTACTGTAAACATAAATTTATGTCCTGGATATTTCATAAGATGTCTGGCAAGGGCATTCTCATTTTTACCTGTATTAATGGCGTATATGTGTTCACATATTCACTCTTTAAATTTTCGCTCTGTTTTTCCAATGTAAAAAACATTGCATGAGGAGCACAGAGCGACATAAACTACCATTTTTTGAGTTACAGTTTATGTTGTATTTAAGTTGGTATTTTACTTTGTTGATACTAATTACTCTACCTGTGGAAATATGTTTACACATATTACAAGTTCCACAGGTAGACATGCCTACGAGGTTGAAAGGTCTTCTGTCACTCGTATATTCCAATAATGTTTTTAAATTCCTACCTTTTCTAAAAACTATTTTTGGAAACTGTTCAGAAATTTCCATTAATGTCCTATCTAGTCTAAAAAGTCCCCAGGTCTTATACAATAAAATTTTGACTAGTGTAGAGTAAGCACTAAATTGAGTTATGAAACTACACTCAAATCTATTGGCTGGGGATGTGTTGGATATTGTATCAAGATTAAATGTGTGACTGTTAGGACTATGGATACTGTTTTCACAAAGGTCAAAGCTTTCATATTTGCTGAGAATGGGTTTAATAATACCTTTAAGTCTTTTCTGATATACTTCATGTATTAGTGTTTCTGTTAATGAATTAGGATAACCCCTCTGTTTAAACATTCCTGCAAGAAGGTCACATTCATCTAAAAAGGTCGCAATTATTGGACACCATCCTAGCTGCTCTAATTAGTTGGCCCTTAACAATGGACCTTTTTTGTGCTAGAGGATGTGAACTTGTATAGTGTAAGAATGCATTACAATAAGTGTCCTTTCTATGTATTTTTGAAATGTATTTATTGTTGATTACGTCTTTAATTAAACAAATGTCAAGATATTCTATAGATGAAATCTGGAAGTTGGAAGTAAATTTAAGAAAGCTAGTAGAGTTATTCAAATGTTCAAGTAAAGAGTTAGCTTGATCTAAATTACCTCTAAACAAAATAAAAATATCATCTAAAAATCGAGTGTAAAATTTAACACTAGACATAAAGATGGCGTAGTTGAAAACATAATTTTTCTCCCAATAAGACATTACTGTGTTAGCAAAAACAGGGGGTTGCCATGGGCTCCCCCTGCGGTGCTAGTTTTGCTAACACAGTAATGTCTTATTGGGAGAAAAATTATGTTTTCAACAACACCATCATTATGTCTAGTGTTAAATTTTACACTCGATTTTTAGACGATATTTTTATTTTGTTTAGAGGTAATTTAGATCAAGCTAACTCTTTACTTGAACATTTGAATAACTCTACTAGCTTTCTTAAATTTACTTCCAACTTCCAGATTTCATCTATAGAATATCTTGACATTTGTTTAATGAAAGACGTAATCAACAATAAATACATTTTAAAAATACATAGAAAGGACACTTATTGTAATGCATTCTTACACTATACAAGTTCACATCCTCCAGCACAAAAAAGGTCCATTGTTAAGGGCCAACTAATTAGAGCAGCTAGGATGGTGTCCAATAATTGTGACTTTTTAGATGAATGTGACCTTCTTGCAGGAATGTTTAAACAGAGGGGTTATCCTAATTCATTAACAGAAACACTAATACATGAAGTATATCAGAAAAGACTTAAAGGTATTATTAAACCCATTCTCAGCAAATATGAAAGCTTTGACCTTTGCGAAAAACAGTATCCATAGTCCTAACAGTCACACATTTAATCTTGATACAATATCCAACACAACCCCAGCCAATAGATTTGAGTGTAGTTTCATAACTCAATTTAGTGCTGACTCTACACTAGTCAAAATTATATTGTATAAGAACTGGGGACTTTTTATACTAGATAGGACATTAATGGAAATTTTTGAACAGTTTCCAAAAATAGTTTTTAGAAAAGGTAGGAATTTAAAAACATTATTGGAATCTACGAGTGATAGAAGACCTTTCAACCTCGTAGGCATGTCTACCTGTGGAACTTGTAGTATGTGTAAACATATTTCCACAGGTAGAGTGATTAGTATCAACAAAGTAAAATACCAACTTAAATACAACGTAAACTGTAACTCAAAAATGGTAGTTTATGTTGCTCTGTGCTCCTCATGCAATGTTTTTTACATTGGAAAAACAGAGCGAAAATTTAAAGAGCGAATATATGAACACATATATGCCATTAATACAAGTAAAAATGAGAATGCCCTTGCCAGACATCTTATGAAATATCCAGGACATAAATTTATGTTTACAGTAATTGATTCTATCCAACCTAGTATTAGAGGAGGCCCTTACAGCCTATTATTAGACAATAGAGAGCTATCATGGCAAATGAGAACAAATGCTCAGATACCTGGTCTAAATGACCATTGCAACATAACTTGCTTGTTGAAATTAAAACGTTTAGATAGAAGATAAACTAATAAATTATCAAATATATCATTTTATTTATATTTTTTCATTATTTGACACACATTGTAGGTATATGTGGTTGAACAAAACTAGGTGTGTATTGTTAATATACAAGCACTAGCTATATATTTCATATTTTAGGTTATTTTTATTTTTGGTTATAATTTAACAATATTTTTTAAATAAGTGATGTATCTATTTTTTAGATCATGGCATAATGACAGAAATTTTATTTTAAGAATATAAAAGTTTATTTATTTAACAAAACAAGGAAAACTTTTGTAATATCAACGTACCGGTTTCACATGGTCATGTGACCGGTTTTTACTATTTAAAGAGTGTTTCGTGGATGTGTATTGTCTGAGGAAGTTGCTTTATGAAAGCGACGAAAAGCATTTTACTCAATTAAATTGGTATCTGTTTCAAGCGTTTTACTCAATTAAATTGGTATCTGCTTCATTCAACTCACTAGTACTACGTTTATTCAGTTCTGTTCAGTTTCTCAGTTCTGTGAAGTCGGTTGTTTTTTTTTGTATAACCTGATAGTGCTGGGGTGCTCTCGGGAGCTTTGAACCAGGTTTCTGTTACTGCACAGATATCAATGTTCTTCATGCTAATGAGAGTTTCGAGTGCATGCATCTTGAGGTTTAGACTTCTGGCATTGAGTAGCATTACTCTTAGTTTCTTATCCCTTGTGATACCTATGGAGGTGGGTTTGTCTTTTGAGCTTTGTCTAAAAAAGGCACTATGGGGGTGGCAAGAGCCTTTGCCAATATCCGAAAGCCCAGGGGTGACATGTGCAAGCCATCCCTAGCGAAGCATCGTGGCTTGTCGAGCATGTCATCCCAGGCAGACAGGCATTGGATCCCCTTTGAATGACACCAATACTTAAGCCAATTGTTGAAATTGATCATCTTGTCTTCATATTGTGGCATCATACTTGGTGAGGGTAAGATGCTACTCAAGGTCACGGTCATACCGGCCTGGGCTACATGCTCAGAGAGCTCCTCTATGTCTCTTTTCATCTAGTCCAGGGAGGTACGTCTCAGGTCATTCACAGCAGCATGGACAATGACTGAGTCATATTTGCACTTGCCTTGGAGTGACCTGAGTGCTTGTGTTATGTGGTGGATCCTAGCGCCCGACAGGCAGCTCACCGTGACTTTATCCTTGTTCAGCCTGGTGAGCGGGATGTCAGTGTGCCTGACGATAGAGTCACCTATTACAAGTGTATCAGGTGTGTTGTTTAGCCTTAAGGGCTTTGACTGCTCGGCATACTGGATTTGTGAGCTATGTGTTGCATGTGTTTTGTTTTGGGGTAGCGGTTGTTTTGGTTTCTGCTTTGGTGGTCTCTGCTGCTTAGGCAGATTTTTATTTAGAGCCTCCGAGTATGTTTTTGTGTGTTTATGTGTTTGGTTTGCTGTCGTGGTAGGTCTTTGTGAAACTGGAATTGTAGTGAGTGCGGTTTCCTTCTCCTCCTGACTGGTTACGCCAGTACTGAGTTGGGAGAGCTTAGCCTCCAGTTTGGCTATATGGTTGCATCTCTCACATGTGTTGGAATTTGTTGGGAGGAGGAGAGGGTTGTCTGTGTACATGAGGCAGTTGTAACATTGCCTCAAGATTCCCAGATTCACCAGCTGGACCAGAGAGGAGATTGACAACTGACCTTTGGACATGCTAGAATAGTATTGGGAATTCCTTTATAATTGAAAAAAAGGGCCAATGTGGAACAAAGTACTCAAGGGGAGTTTGTGAGGGTGTAGTGCTTTTGATTTTTTAGCGCTGACTTATATAATTGCTTTAGTGAGCAAGTGCCAGGCTTTAGAGTGGGAATAAGGTGTTTATTATGAGAACTAGATAAGTTCTAAGGGAAAAAGTGAAGAGCAGACTTTGTGGAGCCGAGAATGGTTTAAGCCCAATTAAGCGGCGCTGTCCGATGCTGCGCTATGCGCAAAATCACGCAAAGCCACGCTAAAGTGGGTTTTATACAGAGTGACTTGAAAGAGCTAGAAAGTGGCCCAAAATGGCCAATAGACTACCAGATTCTTGTGCTGGGAACACTCCTCTAGGGATAGATAGGCTTCTCCAAGCTCCCCACTGCCACTGGTGAACAAAGAAGCCTCCCTTTATCCAAGAAAGGAAATGGGCAACACAGGAACTTTCCAAAAGTCCAGAATACAGCAAAGCCTGTATTTGGACTACTCTAGGTCAGGAAAGATGGGAAACAAGAATACATTTTTTTTTTCTTTTTTGCAACAAACAGACTACCAGATTCTTGTGCCGGGAGCACTCCTCCAGGGATAGATAGGCTGCTCCAAGCTCCCCACTGCCACTGGTGAACAAAGAAGCCTCCCTCTATCCAAGAAAGGAAATGGGCAACACAGGAACTTTCCAAAAGTCCAGAATACAGCAAAGCCTGTATTTGGACTACTCTAGCTCAGGAAAGATGGGAAACAAGGATATATATTTTTTCTTTTTTGCAACAAACAGCAGAAAAATGCAATAAATATGTAACTTAGGCTAGCGCACTTGAGTGTGTAGCCTCAACAGGTAAATGCAACAAACAGGACAAACTTTAAATTACAAGCGCAAAATCACGCTAAAGCTGGCTTTAAAGCAGGGGGTTTGAAAGAGATAGGAAATGGCCCAAAACAGCCAATAAGCTACAGGTCACTGGGCTGGAACCACTCCTCAAGGGACAGATAGGCTGCTCAGAGCTCCCCACTCTCACTGGTGAACAAAGAAGCTTCCTCCTACCCAAATAAGAATATGGGCAACACAGGAACTATGACACCGCCCAGAGATTTTTTTTTTACAAAGTAGCAGAAATTAGGTACAGAAACACAGTAAATACTTTAATTCGGCTAGCACACTTGAGTGTGTAGCCTACCAGTTAAACTAAGCAAAAACAAACTTTAAAAGTGCAAAAATCTCAGAAATACAGGCAGGAATGCAATAAAACAACTTTGCAGAGCTTATTTAGTTAAAGAAACAGAAATCTATATATACAGAAAAGCAGCTAAAACACACAAACACTTCAGATGCAGTGCAACCCAGAGCACTTGAGTTGTAGCAATATTAAGGCAATGAGCTGATGACACTAGACTGGGGGGAGTGTCACAGATCAGATTTAGAGTAGGGGAGTGTCACAGATCAGATTTACAGTAGGGGCGTGTCACGGATCAGATTTACAGTAGGGGCGGGCAACTGCAAAGCCACCAAGTATAAGAGCCAGACACCAAGTGAGAGGGAGGGTGGGGACAATAGCCTACAGACAGTAGCACTACAGAAAGCACAAACAGATAAAGATTTGTAAAGATACAGAATACTTTTAACTGCAGACAAATCAGTTACTTGTGCAGATTAGTTAATAGCAATAAAATACACTTGAATACTAAAAAGCAGACAATAAAAGTGCTATATATTAATTGTTAAAAACAATAATCTGTATAAATAATCAGAAAAAAAACAGGATACTTATATATCTCAGCTAACAGCTGCAGTCAACAACTTATCCACTCTGCTCAGTGTGTATAAAAACTAACCTTTTGGATATTGGCCAAAACATTATCCACCCATATAGTGCTTTTTTAGGCATTGCCAAACAGACAAGCCTTCCAACATAGCAAAATCTACTCATGATAAGCTAAAGGTATTACTGCTCAGTATTAGGATTCTCAACAAGAAACTACACTCCCAGGACACACTTCTCACCCTGGAGAATATTGACATCTGTGCATGTACTGAAACATTGTTAAAAGCGATGGAAAATGGAAATCAGCCTGGCAATGCATGGCTATAATGCCTTTCACACATTCCAGTCACTCACTGCACATGAAAGGGCAAAAGGTGGAGGTGTACCTATCTACACAAAGGATAAGCACATCTCAAGACTGGCCAAACAATATGACATGCTTGAGCTACTCCATGTCGAATGAACAATAGGAAAAATCCGTTCCCATATCCGTGCTAGCTACAGGTCCTCCATCATGAACCAGGAAACCCATACATCATGCCAAAATTTACTTGAATCATTTCCCATTCAGAGAAATATCATATTCATGAGTCATTTCAACCACCCCTCTTTTAACTGGGAAGTAATCATGACCACTTACATTCAAGATCAAAGAATTCTAGACTTTGTCAATACAACGCCCTGTAGCAACTAGTACTCACAAATATGAAAGAGTGTTGCACTTCCCCCCAAGTGTGATGTCCTCACTAATTAGATGAGATCACAGAAAGATCTCCCTTGAAATAAATATAAAACTGGAACCACCACCTAAGCCTAAAACCTTTAACAAAATTTCTAATGCAAACTGCCTCCTATTATATGATGGCATAGCTAGTTTCCAAGCTCCCCCAAACCCAGAAAACACAGAAGCTTATGCATAGGTGTGCACATAATGTATGATCATATAAACAACTGCAAAGAAACTGCAGTACCAGACTGAAATAAGCCTGGGACAAACTCCAAAAACAAGTTACTCTGGTGGACCCCTGGTATAAGTAAGCTGTACAACAAAAGAAAGAAAATCCTGTCTAGAAGTAAGAGAGAATGTGCACAATAGAGCAAAACATCCCTTATTAGTCAAAACAAGAAAATCAAAGGACTAGTCAAGTTTTCAAAAACAAATTTTGAGGCAAAACTAGCCTCCCAAGCTAAGGATAACTATAAGGCAACAGCAACACCTAACAATGTGCAGAATTAGTTGTAGACGGCATCACCTATACTCAGCCAAAAGATATTGCAAATCTGCTGGGTTCTAAATTCAGCCCATATTTCACCTCCCCATCACCTCACGTTACTACTAAGAAATACCTTCCTCCATTCCTCTACCAGTAATCACCAAAGAACAGGTTGCCATTATACTCTCTAAAGCTAAAAACATGACTTCAGTGGGTTCCAACAACATCTTATGATGCTTCTTAAATAGCTAGAAACAGGAGCTATCAGGTCTATTAGGCTCTATGTCTAATCACAGCCTCCAGACTGGCTTTTTTCCCGTGGACTGGAGGACAGAAGCAGTCATCCTTCTGCATAAAAGGGGACCAGCAACAGGCATGGTAAATTAAAGACAGATAAGTTTGACTAGTCTTTTATATAAAGCAATGGAAAGAATAATCATGGACCTGATAAATAAAGATTTAGTAAAACTCCAAACACTGGGCCTGACCCAGTTCAGCTTTGTCAAGTGCAGGTTGTGTCGGCTTAGTCTGGTGGACTTCTTTGAGAAAGTCACTAGGGCCATATATGAGGGTAAAACAGTGCATACTGCCTACTTTGACCTGGCAAAGGCAGTTGACACAATGTCCCATTTGGGTATTATAGATAAACTCACAAAACTAAGGATAAATCCTTAAATCACCTGATGGATAGTCAAAAGGCTCATGGACAGAAGACATGCTGTTAGAGCTGGTGATTCCAGATTTAGCAGGAGGCCAGTTACTATTGGTGTGCCACAGGGCTCAGTGCTGAGATCTCTCCTTTCAGTATATACATCTCTGAAGTCAAGGCTAATATAGAAGACCTTTGGCTGAATAAGTTTACAGATGACTGCAAGTTTGGGGCAAACACTGAGTCCACCAATGATGTAGATATCCTTGAGAAGGGTCTGATTCAGACAAATGATTGGTGCCAGAGCCATGGCCTAAAATTAAATGCAAAAAAATGCGTAAACATACCCTTTGGGAAGTCAACTACCCCTGCAAATTGCAGCATTAATAGCACACCCTTAAGAGAAGACTCAGAGAGATTTAGGTACGCAAACAGATAATAGCCTGAATTTTTGACTGCCCTGTGTTTGTAGTGGTGAGGAAGTCCTTCTATGTGGTACAGCTTATAAGTAAAAGCATGTCATCCAGATCCATGGAAGTTATAGTCCCACTGTACTCAGACCTCATCAGACCAATAATCGAGCACAATTGCCATGTACTTGTCCAGGCACTTGCAACAGATGGAGAGGTCTCAGGGGTTCATTTATTTATTTATTTATTTATTTTATTTTTATTTTATTTTATTTTGACATTTTTTGACTGGGTTATTTTGACTAGGTAGAAGCCCCTTTTCAGTGGAGACCTGGGGAGTTACAATATTAAAAGTCACCAATTAAAAAAGTTACAAATTTTACATGAAAGACAAGTTACAAATTTTTCACAATGAGCAGGTTCTTTACCCAGGGAGAAAAGCTCCAGTAAATGAAAATTAAAAAGTTACAATATTAAAAGTCACCAATTATAAAAGTTACAAATCTTACATGAAAGACAAGTTACAAATTTTACACAATGAGCATGTTCTTTACAAAAACTGCATGGTGTAAACAACATGTCCTATGCGAATAGATAAAAGCCCTATCCCTTTACTCTCTGTCTCTCTCTCTCCTACCGATTATTAAGGGGTGATCTATACGTAACCTACAAGGCACTCACAAATCCAACCATGATGGAACTGTTACACATTTGCTAGACAAACTGCATGAGGACCACCCATCTAGAGATCTAAATCTTCTCTTTGACATGAAGAAAACAAGCTGGAGAGACATATATGTGTCTCAGAAATTACCCCTTCTCTGGAACAGGCTTCCTGTTCATGTAAAGCAGAGCCCTACCCTGACCCTCTTGAAAACTCAGTTTGGATCAATGTATGAGGAATCATAAATTCACTCCTAGGCTGGTACCCATGTCACTTATAGACACGGGCAGTATGTAAAATACTCAAAGTCATAGGCACAAATCTAAGCTGTCTTCTAACCCTTAGGGATCACAAATTGGGTAAAATTTGGGTAATAATAGCTAGGCTTGTAAGGGCTTTTAAGCCATTAACATAGAAATCTCCTATGAGCCCATGAACCTATGAATTTAATGTATAGGTCAGTCAATAACCTATTTTGGAATTCTACCTTATGTGTACTGGATGATGTGCATATTCCTCTCGTCCTCTGTGTGTGTGTGTGTGTGTGTGTGTGTATATATATATATATATATATATATATATATATATATATATATATAATTTATATATGTGTGTGTATGTATATTTATTTATTTATTTATTTATTTATTTATTTATTTATTTATTTATATTTGTTGACCGGGAGTGTCCGACTGGACACGTAGGTCCATTTTCACTGGATGCCCACGGAGAAAAGCTCCACAATTAAAATAAACAGACAGTAGTTACACTGGATTACATAGCGATTAACAATTTACATAGCAATTACTTACAACATATTTACAGATGAAGAACATAGTACATCCATAGACAACTAGAATCTTTATCTGTGAAGTACATAACAGACATTAACAAATGTTAAAATAAGAAGCTCCTGCTGTATAAGTACTAGGTTTATGAGCAACTGAGCTTGCTATAATCAAGGTAGTTAGTGGAGTGGAAAGAAAGGTAGTGGTTGGATGGGGTGGGTGATATTAGAGTGGGAGTTGCAAGGGCATAGCCAGCATGTTTTTAGGTGCGCTATTAGTAAAGTTTTGAAGTGGGTGCATGATGGTACGGAGGTAATTGTGGGTGGGAGGGAGTTCCATAATTTGGCTATGGTGCAAGAGAATAGTGCTTCACCAGCAGAGTTATTGGCTTTAGTGATCTGCGAGTGATTTTTGTTGCTGGATCTTAGTGGTCTGGTGGTGCGATAGGGTTGGAGTAGATTCTGGAGAGATGGGACATTTAGTGGATGGTTTACTATTTTGTGGGCGAGTGAGAGTTGATACCATTGAAGGAGGTGAGGGAGTTCAAGCCAGCCCAGTTCAGCAAGTGAGAGACAGTGGTGACTATTGTAGGATGTCCCTGTGATAATTAAGGATGCTCAGGAAGGTAGTATTAAAAAATGCAACGGTGTCATCAAGACTGAGGTACTTTAGAGGATGCCAGTTACATTCTTTGAGGGATGAGATGAATGTGACTCGGTTAAAGTTTATTTTTTTACGTATCTGACGATATGTATATATATATATATATATATATATATATATATATATATATATATATATATATATATATATATATATATATATATATATATATACACACACACACACACACACACACACACACATATATATATATATATATATATATATATATATATATATATATATATATATATATACATATATATGAGTCTACTTGACTAAGCACACTTGACTGAAAGCTCACTTCACTGAAAACTCATTTGGTCGAAACTCATTTCATCACAAGTTATATATGGCCTTTTCACCACTGTAGTACAATCCTGGAGTTAGAATATAAAGTAAGGAGGGGTGTGGGGGCACAACCCCCCCACATCGGGGGTGTGGGGGCTCTAGCCCCCCACCTATTTTTAAATGTTTTAAACCATAGACATGTATATTGACAAGTGCAATGAACAACTCATTCCATAAGACAATAAAAACTCAAAGTATGTGGGGGCTATGCCCCCCACACACCCCAATCTGGGGGGCTGTGCCCCCCACATCCCCTCTTACTTTATATTCTAACTCCAGGATCACAGTACAGTGGGGAAAAGGCCATATATAACTTTTGACAAAATGAGTTTCGACAAAATGAGTTTTCAGTGAAGTGAGCTTTCAGTCAAGTGTGCTTAGTGAAGTCAGTTTCGACCAAATGTGTTTTTGACCAAAGTAGACATATATATATATATATATATATATATATATATATATATATATATATATATATATATATATATATATATATATATATATATATATATATATATATATATATATATATATATATATATACATATATAAACACACACACATGGTTGCACATCATTCTGTGGAACAGTCATTTAATCACCAGACTGCTGAGTTGTAAGGGATTGAAAGCACTCTTTGTTGATCACTTCACACATCAAAAGGAGGAATATTTAATAGTTGCAGTTATATTAAGTGGGATTTGGTTTTGATGCAATGACCTTCAAATATACAGAAAGTTTTGGCATTAGTGGTGGCAGTGTGCATGTGTATTTGCAGTTTTGTCAAGAAAATGTTTTTTTTGTAATGTAAGGTGCAGGGTAGGGTTAAGAGTAGGGTCAGGGTTAGGGTGAGGGACTTAACACTCATTATTAAGTTCATGCAGAGTTGAGAACTTCAGCTCAAGTCCCTCAGCTTGTGCTAGTACCTTTGATTTCTTCTAGTGTCCCCGGTGTCCCATTTAGAATATGTAACTGAGCCAGTATGGAAAGTATGATGGTGTGAGGTATTGCCAGCTATGCCAGGACAAGTAGGGCAGTAGATGTGCAACATATGGCAGCGCAGCTATCTGGAGTTTTGTAAAGAATTATATGTTATTTGAATTCAAGCTGATTTGTACAGATGTGTGTGCTGAAAATGCATTTGTAAAGCTGCTTGTGTTAAAAATTCATCAACAGTGTTCCCTGCTGGATAAAAGAAGAAATGTACATATATTATTTTAACTGTTGAAATGTATATTTTGTCCAATAACTCAACTTCCTGTGTCTCACTGACACATTAATTTCTTGCTCAAGGCAAGTGCCTGACATCTCCAGTCAGGACCTCATGTCTCATTTGTTCCCTGCCCAGACACTATTATTAGCCATTCATCCTCTGGAGAAGAAAAAGACAAGCACGTCTCTCAACCTGCAGCAATGAAAACAGGAACAAAGGTTATCGAAAAGTAGGTATATCAAGCCAAATATCTTGTCAATTAATTAGCATAAGATCTGAATACTAAATAGCACATAACTCTTTCTACTTCAAGTAAGATTATGGGGTATTGCTCAGAAACTGAAGTCTGAAAAACTATGAGTGATAAAAATATAAGCATATTATGAACAATAGACTGAAAAATCTGAAGATTTTAATTAAAGGTACTCCAGAAATCTGCCTCGGAAACAGACCTTTCAACTGTCCCTGTTTTGGAGAAGCATTCCTATTTTCAGGCCTGATTTAGGATGTCCCTATTTTTGGATGCAAGTCCTTATTTTCAGGCTTGATTTGCCCTTTGACACAATTTTCTGAATTCCTCTTCATCACGTGATTTGTTTAAGCTGTCTAGTGAACAGATAACCACACTACATAACCAACATACTAGTGGCAACAATAATTTAAAGAATATTAAAAATATTTTATTTTATTATTAAAAATAAGAATAATCATTTAAAGAGGACATGCATCTTACATCTCTCTTTTTCAGCAAAATAAAGAAGACCCGGTGTGGAAAATTTTCTGTCTACAGATTGTACACTGTTCCTTTGATAATATGCTTACATTTTTCCATTATTTTTGTTAGCCCCTGTTTTTTAAACATCTCTTTCTGAGTAGTATCCCACATTCCTACTGGATGCGGGAGGAGTTACGTGCTATTTGGTATTCAAACATTATGCTAATTAGAGGTCCAGATTTTTAGCTAAATGTTTCTGTTTTTCAAGGACCTTTGCTCCTATTTTAAATGTGTGTAGGCTGAGAAGTAAAGTAATTCATTTTTTTTTCTGAAAAAGAGTGAGATGTGAAATGTAGTTCCTCTTTCTTTGAATGACTGGTACTACCACTAGTCATGCACTCTGGCTTTCTTTGCACTAAACAGCTTTAACATCATATATGATGGCTGTTGCGACTGAGAAAAATCATATGAAAGGATAAATTAAGCTTAAATATAGATAAATATCTCCAAAACTAGGTGCATTATGCAAAAGGGTAAATTAAACCTGAAAATAGGTACATTCCTCTGAAACGGATATATTTGAGTGGTCTGGTCAGACGGTATGCAGAGAGTTAGTCTCTCTGATCCTGTGGACTTTAGTCCCAAGGCCCAGAGCCCTAATTCCAGCAGCAACTCCCTTGAGCTCTACAGCTGCAACTTGTTTTGAGAAGCATGCATGCATCCAGAAATGACTTTCCTGTCATAGATCACACCTCAATTTCATGAACTTTAACCGCACTTTCACTTAGGAATGGAATCGATTCACTTAGAGAAATTAAACTGAGTGAAAAGCAGTATGTGCTTGGCTGACTTGTATCCCATGGATGCAACATCAAGCACTCCCTCTAGGTGTCAGCCTACTGGCAAGGCAGAGCCACATTCATCCACCAGGATGAGCTAATTGATACCAGATGCTCGCTCTCATCCACCAGACCCGATTACTCCAGCATTTGTGCCAATAGTCAAACGCATGTCATCTGGGCTGCAGTCAGGGCTCCATCCATCTGTGATGTGGGGACCAGGCTACATGCTGAACATTTTTAATGCAATTTAAATTGGCAAGTGCTGTTCTGCTGACATTTTCTCATAATTAATAAAACTAAAGTAGTCTTACCTCATGTTTCTCTAGTATGATACCAGATCCAGAGTGAAAATGTTCATCAAGGTCATAGATTTGAATAGAAGGACGAGCAAAGATTGATTCAGGAAGAAGCATTCCCAGTATTAGAAGTACAAAGGCCTTCATCGTGTCCCTGATTAAAAAAAGAAACACAAAACAAACACAGACCTTGTCATTTTGTCTGGTTCACTGATACTCCATCATAGATGTAAATGATTCGCTGATAATTTAACATCTGAACTAAAAGCCTAAAAGAAGCATATAAGACAGGTGTGTGTGTGTGTGTGTGTGTGTGTGTGTGTGTGTGTGTGTGTGTGTGTGTGTGTGTGTGTGTGTGTGTGTGTGTGTGTGTGTGTGTGTGTGTGTGTGTGTGTGTGTGTGTGTGTGTGTGTGTGTGTGTCTGTCTTTGTTTGCTGATGGTAAAGGCTGGCTTTCCTTTTTGGTTTCTGATTATTATTATATACCCCATGAAAAAATGTAGACCCTTTCTCTGCATGTGGTCATTTTTACTGGATTATGAGCTTTGTTTCCCAGTCTGGCAAATATTGCATCACTTCTAAATACAAGGTCACTTTAACAGCATCTAAAGTATAGTTAACATCCTCACCAATGCCTGAACTGTGGATGTATTTTTATCTTGACTAACCGCCTCATATAATATCTCATACTGACCTAATAACTTATTTTTCATCCCATCCTTCCCAGCATACAATACTAATTAAATCCATGGATCAGTCCCTTCTTTCTTTGGAGATTATATTATTTATTATTTTATGCAGTAGGGAGTTGCCAGAGATGAATAAGAGATGGCAGTTATTCCTAACTCACATGGAATTTTCATGAAAAAGCACATGGTAAATGCATATTTTTGCCTCACTGGTACTTTTATACCCTTAACTGAATCTTGTAACACACTTTCCTCATGGAGACCTCAACAACAATTGTGTTGTGAAGGTTGGCCTTATGATGTACATTAGAGGATGCAGGTGTAGTAGAAAACTGCATTGTCTCCCTCAGAATAGAAAAAGTCACTTAGTGCAAGATTGTCTGTCAGGTTCTTCATACACCGTCTCTGCAACTCATATCTCAAGTACTTATGTAACACAATTTCTTTTGCATGCTATAAGCACACAGAGTAGTCAAATGAAACAGGACAGTAAAAAGGAGGCAACTCTTCACCATGAAGCAGAAACATAATCCTGTCTTTATGATGCTATTAGATATGCATGTGTCACCAAATGCTGTAATATCAAATGTAATGGATTTACAATCGCTGCCACCTTCTGCAATCCTATCAGTTGTGAAGTGCTCAGGAACACCTTTTTGTATAATTAGCTACACTGAATAATTCACAAAAGTGTTACAAGGTCATAACTATAACATGACATTGCCCTAGATCACTGCAGACAGTATTAATACCTTATTATCAGTGTAATACAATTCAGTTTGGGAACCCTAACAATATATAATATTCTGAACCGTGTACAGACTGCCTAATGAATATATTATTTGAGTGTATGGAAAGTTATTCTCTTCATCTTGATTTCTTAATAGGTGCTTGAAATAAATGGAATAACAGTTCCATCATAAAGCTACTGGAAGGTACAAAGTACGAATTTAGCATTATGCCCCCCATAAAGTCTATTGCACGGGCCAAATACATGTCAACAAAGACTGATACTGAAATAATCAGCAAAACTAAATGCCTTCAGGATACTTGTCTAGGTTCCTGTCTCATGCTTTTTTTCTACAACTACAGAATCATTAACAAACCATTGTAGAATAAATCGACAACAGGGCAGAGCATCTGCATCTCTATATGATATTAAACACTTATACTTAGTAGAAAACCAGTATCATATCAAACCCATCTATCATTTCAAATGTGTTTATGTGCCTTAAGCCAAAGAACTAGGCAGCTACAGACACATAAAAACAAATAAGCAAGTAACATCATTAAACAAATCAAATAAACCATAAGTCCAGATGAAATCACCAGCTATAGGTAAGAGGAAGTAAGTGAATGCACACACCCACACACAAACATGCAAAAAGACAAATAAAGGAATCATCCTGAATCATCAGCTACAAGTTCAAAGAGAAAGTTTTAAGATGCCTATGTAGAATCGCCAAGGTGGTGCATGCATGAAGCCACTAAGGCAGTAGTTTCCAAGGGTACAAAGAATGCAAACCAAAACAGTGAGCACCAAATATTTGTAAGGATACTTGTGGAACTGCCAGCTACTCATAGTAGGACCTAAGAAGAGCTGTATGGTACCACAAGTTATTTCAAGTGTAAAGAGCACAATTCTGATATGGACAGATATACTAAGAACAAGTTTTTAAAGGTCATAATAAAAATGATGAAAAAAGCCTGGACCACCGAGATAATACGCTAAAACATTTATTGTACGAAATAACTGAGCACTTTTGTCAGAATCAAAGTCTGGCTTCTTCAGAGTCATCTGATACAGCATCCAACAAAGTTTAAATACCATCACATATTGTCTGCACCAATCAGCTGTAGTTGCTTACATGACATCAATCAAACAGTCTAGCAATTTAACCCATACCCTTACAAAAACCAGTGGAAGTAAAAAGCTATACATAACATAAACTATAACTTCATACACATAACAACAAAACTTTGAAATGTAAATATAATTATTTTACAAACTTGAAGAAATTCTATAAAAAGCACCAATATGAAATTTAATAAATAACAACTTATATTAACTCATCCTACTATTTGTTAATTAATTTTATTAGCCCTCATTTTTAAAATTGGCATCAAGGTAGTACTATCATTTAATCCTGGTGAATTGCATGCATTTAATCTTATTTGCCATTGCAATTCCTTAGTTTCTACCTGAACATTAAAATCCTCCCTCTGTCATAATTACATATTCTATCTACAACAAAAAGCAAACACTTTTTTTAAAATTAACACAGTCTTTGCTGTGTAAATAAAGTGCATTGTGTTCATTTTTGTTTTTAATACATCTTAAATGCTCAGACATTCTATCATGCAGCCTGTGAATGGTTTTGCCTACATAGAAACCATCGCAGGCTGTGCATGTTGCCACGTATGCAAATTTGGTATTATTACAATTGCATCTACCTGGGCAAGAAATAGAGAATTTATAGTCTTTAACACATAGGTAAGGACCATCATTTACAAATCAACAATACTTGCATGTCCCACACTTAGTCATTAAGGAAACATTATTTTTTTCTCACCTACTTTCAAGTATATTTTTCAAATTTTTACCCCTACCATACACTATTTGTGGTTGCATACCTAAAAGCTGTTTACTAGCATTGTTTAAGCAAAATCTCCATCCATTTTTTTAAACATGAAACAATTTGAGGGGCAAGTGAGTTATAACTCAACACAAATACATCACTTTGCTTCTCATTATCCCCATCAACATGAGTTAATAAAACTGTGTTCCTTAGTACAGGGGTATATACTTTGTCCCTTTTGCTCAAAATGTCTCTTTTGACATTAAGCAGCAACTTCAATGGGTAGCCCCTATCCAAAAACTTGCTAATCAATTTAAATAATTCCTTCTTAAAGACTGAATTGTCACTTACCAGTCTTGAGGTCCTCACCATCTGTCCCTTAACTATACCTTTTCTTTGATGGTAAGGATGGCAACTATCAAAATGTAGTATTGAATTGGAATCGGTGTCTTTCCTATAGATGTTGCTGCTCAACCCCTCCATTGATTTTTTCAAGTTGATATCAAGGAAATTTATCTCATTTTGATGCCAAGTATAGGTAAATTTAAAGAAATTGGTCATACCATTCACATATTCAATAATCTCATGAATTTTGGTTTCATCACCTCTCCATAAAATGAGTATATCATCCAAGAATCTATTATATAAAAGAATATTTTCTTTGTATTTGGATGAAAATATGAATGTATTCTCCGAAGACAGTAACACCAAATCTGAAAACACTGGAGCACATCTTGCTCCCATCGCCACCCCCGTCAGTTGTTGGTATAACTCCCCTTCAAAACTTAAAAAATTATTTTTCAACACAAGTTCCATAAGCTCAACTAATACATTTATTTTAGTTTTATTAATCTTTTTACTATTCAACAAACTTTCATGGAACATATTTAAGCCTTGGTCATGGGGAATAACTGTGAACAAGTTAATGACATCTACTGTCAAAAAAACACAGTTGTTCTCATTTTTGGTTACACCTAATCTTTGTAAACAATGCCAAGAATCTCTTATAATGTGTTCAGTCTCCTCAACTACCACCTTTGACCATTTGTCCATGTAGGCCGCTAACGGTTCTGTTTTGGAACCTCCTGCTGATAGAGTTGGCCTAAATGGTGAGTTACAGGTGTCCTTATGGACTTTTGGTATACCAAAAATAATGGGCAATGTTGGATATTTTACTGTCAAGTAGTTGTGTTCACTCTCATCTATCTTTCCTTGATATAGTGCATCTTGCAAATATAAATCAATCTTAAAGTAAACCCTATTAACCTCATTTTTAGGTAAGTAGGTGAGAAAAATATAATGGTTCCTTAATGACTAAGTGTGGGACATGCAGATATAGTCGATTTATAAATGATGGTCCTTACCTTTGTGTTAAAAACTAGAAATTCTCTATTTCTTGTCCAGGTAGATGCAATTGTAATAGTACCAAATTGGTATACATGGCAACATGCACAGCCTGCGATGGTTCCTATGTAGGCAAAACCATTCGCAGGCTGAGTGATAGAATCTCTGAGCATTTAAGATGTATTAAAAACAAAAACAAACACAATGCACTTTATTTACAGAGCAAAGACTGTGTTAATTTTAAAAAGTTTTTTTTTTTTGTAGATAGAATATGTAATTATGACAGGGGGGGGTTTAATGTTAAGGTAGAAACTAAGGAATTCCAATGGCAACTAAGATTAAATGCATGCAATTCACCAGGATTAAATGTTAGTACTACCCTGATGCCAATTTTAAAAATGAGGGCTAATAAAATTAACAAATAGTAGGATAAGTTAATATAAGTTGTTATTTATTATATTTCATATTGGTGCTTTTTATAGTATTTTTTTCAAGTTTGTAAAATAATTATATTTACATTTCAAAGTTTTATTGTTATGTGTATGAAGTTATGTTATGTATAGATTTTTTACTTCCACTGTTTTTTTTAAGGGTATGGGTTAAATTGCTAGACTGTTTGATTGATGTCATGTAAGCAACTACAGCTGATTGGTGCAGACAATACGTGATGGTATTTAAACTTTGTTGGATACTGTATCAGATGACTCTGAAGAAGCCAGACATTGATTCTGGTGAAAGTGCTCAGTTATTTAGTACAATAAAAGTTTTAGCGTATTATCTCGGTGGTCCGGGCTTTTTTCATCACTTTTATTTGGCTGTATACTCCACTGCCAATCATGAGCGGACAAGGTGATCCGCTGTGGTGACTCCTAACTGGGAAAAGCTGAAAGAAGAAGAAGAAGAAGTCCCTTGTGGACTGTTGAGTGCTTTATAAGTTTATAAAGGTAATATGGAACCAAACAGAAAGCCAGTATAACCTAGGCATAATGTGTAGGCATCTTGAACTACCAGAAAATAACATGACCACAAGGTATTGCACCATCTGTCAGTCTCAGAGTTAGGGAGTCCTAGGTAAAAGGTTTTACTGTAATCAAGGCAGCAGAACACCATAGCAGAGATGACAAGGATCAACCTGAGAAATTAAGTGTTTTTAATGCTGGAAATGATCTTCAAATAAAAGCATAAAGATTAATGAGCAGTAGACACCTGGTCTCAAAATCCCAGCTGTAAGTCTAGGATCCATACCTCTCAACTATACCTCTCAACCTCTTAGGGCAAGAAATCTGGACAAAGCTTAAAATAACTGGGGGACAAAGGCCCAAAAATAGGGAGAGATTTTAAATATTGCTCTTATAAACTTAGAAAGTTGGTAGAATAACAGGACTTGTATCAGCATGCATTTTCTTTTGGGTATGATGTCTTAAATTCAAATGTATGTTATTTTTAGTAACTTCAATCCTCAGTGATTTGCCAGAAAACCACAAATTTTATGAACAACAGACCAAAATATGTGGCAAAAATCTGGACAGTTGCTAGGTATGCTAGGATCACTCCTGGCTTATACACAGTTTTGGCAAACTCAATTCTATTTTCTTTGTGTAATTAGGGATCTGTCAAGGTAGCATGAGCAGTCATAGCCACAGCTGTGGAGGCATTTAATTTCAACAGATTAAAGGTCAGCTATGAATGGATGGCCTCCATGTTTTCAGAAAGGGTATAAGCACATGCCATTTATTCTTGAGGAAGGAAGAAGTAAGGCTAAGTCTTATTAGATGAGCACTGATGTGCTAACCTTGTTTCCCCTGCACCTACTACCAAGTGGAAGCATATATATCACAAATAAGAGAGAACCTAAGAACAAGTCTTGTGGCAGTGTGTATTCAGGAAGTTATAGGAAAAAAGCATAAATACTTGACTGCATGCTCTGTATACTGTCAGGGAGGTATGAAGCAAGCTGTGATGCCTGTGCCCTGGCCCAGCAATCAAGGCGCCTAAAGCCTCACCACTAACACCAGTGAGGGGCATCTCATATAGGAGGAAAGGATAACAGATACACAGAATAAAGTGAAATTTCCCTTAAGAGCACACACAAATCGCAGTCAGTCCAGGGCTGGTCACTCCCTTGCTCTCCAGGTCCCAAATAAGACTCTCCACTGGCACAGCTATAGTGTCCAGATCTCAGCTTAGTGGGCAAGCTAAATCCTCCAGCACTCTCTCTGTTCAACCAGTACTTCATGTCCCTGCCCAAGTAGCTCACACACACACACAAACACACACACACACACACACACACACACACACACACACACACACACACACACACACACACACACACACACACACACACACACACTTTGAGAAGAGGTTATACAACCACACCGATACTCCTGAGGAAGTCTGGAACAGGTTCTCCAACTGTGCTCCCCTTTTCACAGACTATATGGTAGTACCAGCTGCCAATACCCACTAATATTTATCAACTACTGAAAGAACCTTAAAAGGGTGTCCAATTATTACTATGCAATATTATTATGCAATTGGTAGTATAACCCAGGGCTAAAGCTATTAGAGTGGCTTTGTACAATTTTACCAAAGGCATGCAAGTACTCTAAAGAGCTTAAATTATCTCTACAAAAATAGCCACAGTTGAAAGGGTTTACAAATATTTAATAACAAATAGTCAAAATACAAGACAATACTTTTTTCTACACAGTGCTAGTCAAGAGTTCAGAGATCACAGAGAAATACTTAAAATAATTCAGTAGTACATTTCTGACATCACAGAAAAACACTTAGTATAATTGTTCTAGTTTCTAGCTATTTCTAAGAGAAAAACAAAAGTCTAAGATAAACTTACATATAGAGCATAGGCACTGCTGAATTAGATGCTCAAGACAAAAATGCTTAATGCTCTCTGATTATTTCTGTTTTTAAAATTGCATTCCTAATTCCCATTACATCATTCTTCACACTTCCCTGGGTTCCCAGGCTAACAGAAACTACATTTACCTTCTTAACATCTCCTTGTGTTATCTTGCAGCTGGTCAGGAAGCAGAGCAATAAAAATACATTTGCATGTTTAACTCTAGCAATTTAACTCTTGGTTAAAACAATAGATAGAATGTATTCTTTCTAGACTGGCCAGAGCATCTGCCTGACATACAAGGCCTTGTCCAACCCAGAATTGATGGACATGCTTCACTTAAAAAAACAAATCCCCAAGAACCACACACTCTAGGGATCTAAACCTCACCACAATGATAAATAGGACGTGCTGAAGGGATAGATTCCTGTCCAGAGACTCCCCATGCTTTGGAACAGGATTTTAATCTACATTAGGCAGAACCCCTTAGTAACACTCTTCAAGACAAACCTTGACGAGTGGATGGGAAACAGAAAATTTATCCCAGGGATAACTTCAGTGGCTCTGTTGGACAGAGGCACAGGGAACTAATGGCTCTGCTGACCAAGGCACAGGGAACTAATCTAAGGGGATGGAAAAAGCCAGCACATTCCAGCTAGGCTTATAGATGCCCTTGGGCAGATAGCCTAGTACTTACCTATGAACCTATAAAGATCAAAGGCAGTCATACGATACTTGACTTAGCTTCCTTACAGCCAAGTGGACTGTTGTTACATTTTTTTTCAGTTCCATATGTAACTATTTTACCATTTAAGACAACAAGCCTGTGGTTTACATTAATATTTATAGATGACAGAATTATCTCCAAAATTCTATCTGGCTAGGTTGGCATCCTTCACCCATATCATTACATATCTCCCCCTGGAGAACTCAAGCTAGTTTTTTTAAGTGACCCTTGAGAAATACTGCTTGAGAAGGTTAGGTCTAATGAGTATAACTTACCCCATTCCCTGTCTTGAGATCCCATCTGCATTGGCATTGCTAATCCCACTGTGGTGCTGCACTGACATATCATATGCTTGCAACCCTAGGCTCCATCTTAGCAACTTAGCTTTTTTCTGGATGGCTCTGTTTAACCTTGTTAGGGGGTTGTGATCTGTCATAACAGTAAATTTCCTTCCATACAGATAAGTTTGATGTTTCTGCCATGCCCACACTATGGCTAGACATTCCTTTTCTACAGCTGCACAGCATTCCTCCCTGGGTTGGAGCCTATGACTGAGATAAACCACTAGGTGCTCTTATCCCACTGAAAAAATCTGGCTAAATACAGCCTCCACCCCATGGTTGGAAGCATCCACCTGCATAACAAATTATTTTCTGTAATCTGGACTGGCTAACAGAGGGGGGTCCTCCCAAAGCTTCTTTAAGCTTCTGGAATGCCTTTTCACATGCTGGGTTCCACACTACCTTATCTGGCCTGTTCTTCCTTGTCAGGTCTGTGAGGGGAGCAACTATGGTGCTATAACTGGGGACAAACTTTCTGTAGTACCCTCCTGTCCCTAAAAATGCCCTCACCTGCTTTTTAGTAACAGGTGCAGGCCATGCCTGAATGGCTACCACTTTGACAGGTTCTGGCCTTATCTTACCACTCCCCACTCTATGTCCTAGGTAGGAGACCTCTGCCATACCCTCCTGACATTTGCTTGGCTTAATGGTCAACCCTGCCCTCTGTAGACTGCCCAGCACCTCCCTGACATGCTAAAGGTGCTCTGGCCAGGAATGGCTGTAGATGGAAATATCATCTAGGTAAGCAAGGGCAAACCCTACTGCTCCTACTAGGATATGATCTACCAGCTTCTGGAAAGTCGCTGGGGCAATCTTCATCCCAAAGGGCATCTTTGTGAACTCATACAAGCCGAAAGGAGTCACAAAGGCTGACTTCTCACTAGCACTGGGAGTCAAGGGCACCTACCAGTAACCCTTGGTAAGACCAATGTTTGTAAGATACTTAGCCCCACCCAGCTGCTCTAGGGCCTCGTTTGTCCTCAGCATGGGGTAAGCATCTGACTCTGTGTGACTATATAGTTTCTTGTAGTCCACACAGAACCTGGTGCTGCCATTCCTCTTTGACACCAGCACCACTGGGGAGACTCAGGGACTGCTGGACTCTTGAATCATCCCTAGTTCCAACATCTCCTGTACCTCCTGCCTCAGAGTCTGTTTGCCTCTCTCAGGCACTCTATAAGGGGCCTGCCTAATAGGGCCTCTAGGGTCCAGTATCCACCAGGTGCTGCCCCAGGTGGGGGCACCCTGGTTTCCCAGTTAACATGTCCCCAAATTCCTGAAACACTGCTCGGATTTCTAGGACCTGGGTAGGAGATAGTTGCTGTGACACTGCTACCCCTTCCACTGAGATATTAGCCCGAGCCTCACTGAGGAGATCAGTCCCCAGATCTCCCTCAGACTCCTCCTGCAATCCACTGCAAATGCGCAGCACAAGGGCCTCCCTATCATGGTAAGTTTCATCATGTTAACATGGTACAATTTGTGCCCCTGCCATCTGCCTAGCAGTTCCACCATGTAATTAACATCACTTACCTTTCTTACCACATTGTAGGGTCCCTCCCAAGCTTCTTGCATCTTGTTGTGTCTGACAGGAATGAGAACTATTACCTGCTGCCCCACAGCATACTATCTAGCTTGAGAATTCCTGTCATACCACACCTATTTTCTGTTGTTGGGCTTCTGCCACGTTCTCCTGGGCCAAGCCCATGAGTTCCCCGAAACTTGTCCTGAGGTTTAGGACATACGCCACAACAGACTCCTTGTGAGACTCACACTCACCTTCCCACTCATCTTGAATTAAATATAGAGGTCCCCTCACCCTATGCCCATACAGCAACTCAAAGGGTGAAAAACCTGTGGATTCCTGGGAAACTTCTCTGTAAGCAAACAGATGGGGCATATATTTGTCCCACTCCCTCTTAAACTGATCTGCAAATACCCATAGCATGGACTTGATTGTAGAGGTTAACCTCTCAACAAAACCATTAGTCTGGGGATGGTAAGGGGTAGTCTTGCCTCACCCCACATGACCTCCACAGAAAAGCCAGCAGGTCTGACATGAAATTGGCACCTCTGTCATTCAATATTTCTTTTGGGAAACCTACCCTGCTGAAAATCTCTAACAAAGCATTTGCCACCTTCTCTGCCTCAATTGAGGACAAAGCCACCGCCTCAGGGTATCGTGTATCATAATCCACTACCACTTGGATATACTTTTTCCCTGTTGAACTTGGGGTACTCAGAGGACCCACAATATCCATAGCTACCCTCTGAAATGGCTCCTCAATCACAGGGAATGACATCAAATAGGCTCTCACCTTGTCTCCTGCCTTGCCTACCTTTCGGTACTGCTCAAAGGTCCTGCACTGCCCTGTTACATCTCTGGAAATTCCAGGCCAATAGAAGTTCTGCATGATATGCCTTTTTGTACATTTTTATGCCCATAGGACCTGCAAAGGGAATATCATGGGCTATGGCTAGAAGCGCAAGATGGTAGGCTCTAGGCACTACCAACTGCTGTACTCTCTCACCTTCTATCCCTCCCTCAGGGGTCCACTCTCTGTATAGTAAGCCTTTATCCCAGTATACAGATTCCCCCTTTCCTTGAGAATCAGGTGCCTCCCTAGCTACATGCCTCAGGCCTTGCAATGTAGGGTCTGAGAGCTGAGGCTGTCTCAACTCCCTCCTTGTAACCCTTCCCAGCTCCCCTTCCACAGAAAGTCTGGCATCCTCTGACAGTGGTGCCTCACTGTCAGCCCGGGTGCTCCTACTCACCTCTACCTTTGCAGACACTCTGTCCAAGGGACCATCAGTACCCACAAGCAGCTGTGGCTCACCTTCAGTCTCAATGCTACAGGGTAGCTCCCTCCCTGAAGTAACCACCTCACCAGTCCTGGCTGCAAGTATGCAGTCTGTCTGGGTTTCCCCCAGGCTACCAGACCCACATGCTTGTCTCGTAGTCTGACCGCGGATAACTGCATAAGCACATGGTACTGCCTCATACAAATCCTTCCCTATCAAGACATCTGCAGGATGGTAGTTTGGTACCCCTGTTGTCTCAAGACAACCTACTACTGGCAATTTGTCTTTCCCACTTACTGGCTCCCTCACCTTTTGTTCCCCACCTTGCCTCTGTGGACATCTGTATGCCACATGGCCCCACTGGTTGCATTCAAAACATTTAACCCTAGGTCCTGGATGTGTATCTGGGCTAGTGGCTTCCCCTTCTACTGGCAGATTCTGTTGGGGCAGCCTGTGCTGTCCACCCTGGGTTCCTTTAGACCCATGAGCAGTACTGGGGGTCGCTTTCCTGTGCAGGGCTGCCCTGCTTACCAGGTATTGGTCTCCATTCTTCACCAACTCATATGAAGTAGCACATTGTCTATCAGATAACCTGATCCTCATGTCCTCAGGCAAAGTGCTAAGGGCTTGTTCCCTCACCAAAATGTCTGCCACCCCTTCAAAAGTGATGACCTGACATCCACTCACCCACCCATGGAAATAAGTGCCCAGTTCAGCAACATATTCACACACACTTTAATCTGCCTTGCGTCTATGCTCACAAAACTTTTTCCTATACGTGAAAGAACTCCAAAAAAGAACAAACTGGTAAAATAACAAAAAAGCAAGCAGGCTGCAAGTACTCAAAACCACACTATTTATTGTGAATGCTTTCATCAGAGACAATGCTCCAACTTCATCAGACAAACGAAAAGACAACATTTAACCACTTTATATACTTACAAGTGGAAGGAATTAAACCAATAACAAATTAACCATCAGTAAATTACATTCACTAATTCATGTAGGGTTATAAAACATCTAACTCCATTGTGGCAATAGTAAACAATTCAACTAATACAAGATATCTTCTCCATTTACAATATATACACTTTAAACCATATACAAAACATATCAGAAATCTATACATAAATACATGCATATAATAAAAATATATACTTTAAAGATTAAAAATTAACAAGGTGTAATACCCTTTCAGCTAAAATACTAGGGGAGCTAAACACATAGTTGATACAAGTGTGACTAATTATAAAGTAAAAATTAAAACTTGAATGATTTTTACTTAATATTCCTACATTTAAAAATGCAACTTATGTTCGCAAATAAATATATACATATATATATATATATATATACATATATATATATGTATATATATCTATATATATATATATATATATATATATATATATATATATATATATGTGTGTGTGTGTGTGTGTGTGTGTGTGAATAAAAGACCAAAAAACATGGTCCAGTAGACAAGTATATATAAGTGCAACCTTATGGTAAATATGACACTGACTATAAGTAGGCAAACAAAGGCCAGTGTGACACTTACTGTAGAAAGGCATACAAAATATACTTAAACACTTAGTTAGAAAAACTGAAGTGTGGGTGCACAAGCTATAGGCACTACCTAGCAAGTGCTTTAAGTTTTAAAAGGCATTTGATTGATACATCTTCATTAAGGCCAGGAGGCATGTGGGCCAATGAGCGAACTTGCCACATAAGCTCACATTCCTCAAGTTTAAGATCCCATGGACCTCCTCGTATATATTATTTTCTAACTGTTGTATTACTGCAAACACAAACTTGTGAGTGGGGTAATCCAAAATGTGTTTTGCCAACGCATTTGTAGTAATCTGTCTGTGAATGCTGTACTGGTGATTATATATCCTTTGTTTTATTTTTCTTTTGGTTTTGCCAATGTAGTATGATGCGCACCTCTCGCATAAGGCTACATAGACTACCCCTTTGGTGTCACAGTTAAATTTGCCTTCTATATTGTATGTTCTATCCCAAATACAAAGTTTATTGCCCGTCTTAATAAATTTACACTTAGGGCAACTACCACATTTTGCCATACCAAAACTACCCTTACATATTTTTCTCTGTTTCTCTAACAAAGCACTCACAATAAATAGTGTGGTTTGGAGTACTTACAGCCTGCTTGCCTTTTTGTTATTTTACCAGTTTTTCCTATACATTTCAGGTGTTAGCTTAAACAATTCTAACAGGTGATTTTTATCAGCAGTATAATCAAAACATGCAACGTCAGACATTTTTAGCAAAACAGTTACAGCTTTACCATGGAGTAAGGGGGTCATGTACTGTACCCTGAGCCCTTGGTCAACACCATACTGTTTGCATATTCTCTTAAACATATGAATGAAACTATCAAAATTATCCCCCTCTTTAAACTGCAGAAGAAATTTATTGACCTGTTGTGCTTCTGGTGTCAGGTTACTCCCTTCCCCATTACCTCCATGACTCTGGCAAAGAGTCAGCATCTCCTTCTCATGCTGCCTCTGCCTCTCCTTTTCCTCATCTTCCAGTTGTAGCAGTTTCTCATTCTCCTCAGCCTGGAAATGTCACAGTCTCTCATTGTCCTTACTCTCTAGACACCTCAGTCTCTCAGTTGCTTCTATTTCCACACGCCTGGACTCCAACTCAAGTCTCTTTAGCTCCCGATAGATTTTTAAGTCCTCTGTAGAAAGGTTGAGCTGTCTATTCCCCGAAGGTATTATATCTCCACTGCCAGTCTGATTGTCCTTCTGGTTGCTGTTTTCTGATGCACCTGTAACCAAGGCTACAATGAGGTCTGCTTTAGTCATGTTTCCATGCACCAGTCTCCTAGCTTGGCACATCTCCGCCAGCTGGCTCCTGCTCAGCTTTCCATACTCTTCTGCTGACATGCTGCCTGCTCACCCTAACTAAGTAAGCTAACAAAAAAAATAAAACAATTGTGATCTGAACTCTGAGTATTCACTGCATGGCTGATTTAGAGTACGAAAGAGCTCACTGTACACAAGCTACATGAATTCACTCTACCTACACCACTACAAGCCAATAAGTATTTGCCACCAATTAATATGTGATGTGGATATCTCACCACTGCCAAACAATATGTGACATCCATGTCTTGGCCCAGCAATCAAGGAACCTCATGTCTTGGCCCAGCAATCAAGGAACCTAAATCCTCACCACTAACACCAGTGAGGGGCATCTCATATAGGAGGACAGGATAAGAAATACACACAGTAAATTGCAATTTTCCCCTAAGAGAACACAGAGGTCACAGTCAGTCTGGGGCTGGTCGCTCCCTTGCTCTCCAGGTCCCCAACAAGATTCCCCACTGGCACAGCTATATGGTCCAGATCTCAGCCTAGTGGGCAAGCTAAAACCTCCAGCATCCTCTCTGTCCAACCAGTGCTTCATGTCCCTGCCCAAGTAGCTCACACACACACACACACACACACACACACACACACACACACACACACACACACACACTTTGAGAAGAGGTTATACAACCACACAGACACTCCTGGGGAAGTCCGGCACAGGTTCTTCAGCTGTGCCCCTTTTTCCAAGACTATACAGTAGTACCAGCTGCCCCCACCCGCTAATATTTATCAGCTACTCAAAGGCCCTTACTGTGCAATATTATTATCCAATTGGTAGTATAGCCCAGGGCTAAAGCTATTAGAGTGGGTTTGTACAATTTTACCAAAGGCATGCAAGTACTCTAAAGGGTTTAAATTATCTCTACAAAAACAGCCACAGTTGAAAGGGTTTAAAAATATTTAATAACAAATAGTCAAAATACAAGACAATACTTTTTACTGCACAGTGAGTTCAGAGATCACAGAGAAATACTTAAAATAATTCAGTAGTACAGTTCTGACATCACAGAAAAACATTTAGTCTAATATTTCTAGTTTCTAGCTATTTCTAAGAGAAAAACACAAGTCTAAGATAAACTTATATATAGAGAAAAGGCAGTGCTGAGTTGGATGCTCAAGACAAAAATGCTTAATGCTCTCTGATTCTTTCTGTTTTTAAAATCACATTCCTAATTCCCATTACATCATTCTTCACACTTCCCTGGGTTCCTAGGCTAACAGAAACTACATTTACCTTCTTAACATCTCCTTGTGTTATCTTGCAGCTGGTCAGGAAGCAGATCAATAAAATGCATTTGCATGTTTAACTCTAGCAATTTAACTCTTGGTTAAAACAATATAAATAATGTCTTCATCTAGACTGGCTGGAGCCAACTTTAAAGATCAAAGACAGTCTAAAATGCTTGACTTAGCTTCCTTACAGCAGAGTGCACTGTTTTTACATTTTTTTCAGTTCCACATGTAAGTCTATTTTTACCATTTAAAACAACAAGCCTGTGGTTTACATTAATATTTACAGATATCAGAATTATCTCCAAAATTCTATCTGGCTAGGCTGGCAGCCTTCACCCATATCTTCACACAAGCTACTCCAAGATCATAGAGGAGAGGCCACACTAAGATCTGAAATGCTTTGTCAAGATATCATGATCAATGGTAAGCAGCTGAACGGTCTAGTAAGACAAGTGCTGCATAACACTGTTGATCTTTAGTCACAAGAAGCAGTCTCACTGCTCTGACATTTGAAAACCTGATAAAATGGATCCATGAGTTCACTGCCAATGCCAAAGCCAATGAAATAAGACTGAAGTTGTGAGTAAATTACATTCGCAATAACCTTAATAGAAGAAACATTAGAAATTGAGTAGAAGTCAAGACCACTGGGGACAAGAGATGTTTATGTGAGGACAGAAGTCACCAGAACATCATTCAAGGCCCTAGGAGAGACTCTAGTCCTCAAGGATAAAATGAAGACAAGATAATTAAGTGGACTGACAACATCAAGACTAACCAAAAGCTATCCTTCATGAACAAGGATCTAGACCAAATTGCATAGGATGGAAATATAAGATCAGGGACAAAATCTCACCATAATTACAGATATTAAATACTCCAAAGAAAAGCACCTTGCTCAAAACACCTGTTAGGTCCATGGAGTCATTAGCAGTAAGAGATGACCTCATAGCAGCTATCTTGCCAGTAAAATGCAGAGTAGATGCAGAGCAATGCACAGCAGATGCTTCACATTGTGAAGTAGGTAAAGCAAGCTGAGTGGCAAGACAGGCTATGTTGCACTACCTGTCAACCACTCAAAATGTGTGACCAGTTAGTTAGCCATAGCTGAGATTCTCTGTACAGATAATCTACCTTCAAATGAGGGATCTCAACCTGGTACAAAGTCCCAAGCTTTGTCAGTAGATTTAACCTAATGTTTCTTTATCAGACACTACTAACAAATGCTTACTAATTTAGGTATAAACCCTTTTATCACCTGCTGGATAGCCAACTGGTTCACTGATAGGACCCCCTGAGATCAAAACAGTTGAGGCCACCTCCAGAAAGAAGCCAGTCACTAACAGGTCTTAGTAATGGGTTTGGTCCTTTTTGACATCTATTTTTCTGAAATGGAAGCAAATGATGAAAGTTTATGGCTGACTAAGTTTGCAGATAATTGCAGGCTGGAGGTTATCATTGACTCCCCTGCAGACACTAGCACTCTGAAAGAAGACCCATCTCTGACTAACAAATGGTGCCAAAGGCATGGTCTTAAACGAAATGCTAAGAAATGCATAATTGCCCACTTTGAGAAGGCAACCATCCTGGCTAATTACCATGTTGATAATACACCTGTAATTGTTGACCCAATGGTCAGGGATTTGAGGAATGCACATAGACTGCAGTCTTACCTTCGACCACGATGTGTCCACAGTAGTGAGGAAATTCTTTTACATTGTGCAACTTATAAGTAAGGGCATGACGTCTAAGTCCAAAGAGGTCATCATCCCACTGTACTCCACCCTTATCAGACCAATCATAAATTACAATGCTCCCCTTGGTATGTATCTGACTAGGCATATGCAGCAACTAGAGCAAACTCAAGGGTTCCATACAAAAAGGATATAAGGCATAACAAACCTGACATACGCAGAGTGCCTTAAAGCCCTTCCCCACTACTCAGTCTCCTACAGATTGCTGATGGTTGATCTATGCCTAGCTTACAAGTCATCTGCAAAACCCACACTTATAAATCTCCTACATATTCGTAATTCAAACAATACCAAAAATACAAGGTCTAGGGACTGGAATGTTTTCTGTGACTTAAACAGTACATGCTGGAGAGACAGATTTGCGTCTCAGAGACTGTCCCTCCTAATGAACAAGCTCCCATCCACATGAAGCTGAGTTTGTCCATTACCCAGTTTAAGCACAACTTAATCAACTGGATGGGAAATAGGAAGTTTACACTGGGCCTGGCCCCCATGCCCCTTATAGACAGAGGCAGCTTATAAATGCCTGGCCCTCAATGTCCTATTTGGATACACAACATCATTTTTCTTGTGGGAAAAGTCCTGACATTTCAAACAGTTACCTCAAAATCTAAATGTCTAAGGATAAGCTGCTGCCAACCAGTATGGTTTTTGTCTTGCCAATTCTTTGTACTGGTTGGTGAGTGTGAATTCAAGAGGCAAACATCTAGAAATCAGTCTTCCAAATATGAAATAAGTAGGAAAAATAGGCCAGTGCCTTTCCTGATGGCAAACCTGATTCCAGGAATTGTGTACTGAGCACGAGTGTATTATTGTTTAATATATCCAGCATATTCTCGTTATAATGCCAAGTGTGTGTTCTAGCTTGTTTACCCCTTCTGATCCTGACTAGAGGCGTTTGCTATTCCTGTAGTACACTAAGGAGAGTAAATGCCAGCAGTAGAGCTACACTGCATTATTTTCAACTTCACAGCATCAACACAGACTCCTTCTCTGAACTAGACTGACCTACAAAGTTGCTCTACTTCATTGCTTCCATCAGAAATAGAGCTATAACTAGTTAACAGATATTTATACTATAGTGAGATCTTAATGTAATCCTTACAAGTAACAAGTAAGTCTGTGTTCTTATGGAAATAAATCATACCTGTGACCTTTTTAGTTTTCATTTTATAAAAAAATATATAAACATATGATCTGACTTGTAGGTAGCAGAAGCTGGAGGCAAGTCTTAGCAGCGTGTCTGTATGTTAGAGTGAATGTCTATATCTAGTGACTTGGGGACTTCCAGAACTGAGGAAAAGAAAATTTTTCTGAGCCAATTGTCACAATTAATTGGTTTATTATTTATCTGTACTCCTTTGTTGTCACAGATTGAATTAAAAAAGCTGGAAGCTTTTCCCAAAACAAACCAGGTAGTTGGACTTTTCAGTATAGCATTACTTTTAGCTGTAGTGCAACCATAAAAGGATATAGCGGAAGATTAGACACCCCTTCGCTATTTTCTCAATAGGGTAGTAAAATTTCATTTTAATTGTTAATCACTCCTTTTCTCACTGAAACCTAAATATCAGGTCTTGGAATTTGTCAATCCTTTAGAAGAGAGTATGCTGGGGGATATGTTATGAAAAAAAAGTTTGTTTTTAAGTAGCATTTTCATTTTTACTAACCTTTTACCCCTTCCTTGCAACAAAATGAGAAATGAAGCATTTCATTGTTGAATTAATTCTCTTAAGTGTATACTTAACAGATCATATTTGCTTTTGTCTATTTTGATCTTGAAGTGATTCATGTTGGTATTAATTTGGAAAATGATGCTCTATGCAGTCAAAGCTACCTTCACTGAGAAAGTAACCATGAAATGTATCATGGATGAGCCACAGTCATGAGACAGCTGTAAAGGGGTTAATGACCTCAGGAACTGCAAGCAAACTTGAATCCATGTTTTTGACAGAGTCCATAACAGAAATGTCCACATACCAGCTACAGCTGAAGGATCTATATGGCGGTGGTGGTAGACTTACTGCTTTACCTTTATGAAATAATTTAAACTGGACTTTTATTAATTTAACCATGAGTGTAAAACAGTGGAAGAAGTGGACATCTTTTCGTCATGCTCTACAACAGCAGAAAATATATTAAGCATGTTCTGACCTTTTGTACTGGTGCCTCTTCTAGTCTAGTCGAAAGATAGAATACAGATAGCATGCCTGTGATTATGCTGGATCACAGATACCACTCCCATGGCCACTTATTAATCTGTAGCATGCCTATTATGTGCAGGCTGTCATGGCTGCATAGCCAGTGTGAGGTGTAGCCAACTTTTCTTACAGCTGGTGCCATTCGCTAATCTTGAGCCCCCACTCAACTTTAAGCTGAGGAGTTAAAAAAAAACAAGAAAAATTTCTCCTTTAAGCTGCTGCTGTTAGAGTTTAACTCATTCACTCCTATGGAGCTCAGGAAGTTTGCACTGTAACTTTCAATAGGCAGAGCCTAAACCTTTTGAAAGAATCAAATTATGTCCTCACATTTCAAACAAATGTTCATATTTCTAGAACCATAGGGATTATGAAAGAAGTATAAATGGCAAATTCTCCAGCACAAATTATTTTTATGCGGATAGTGTTCTTTAGGCTCTGGGTCTAAAACCGAATTTTATAAGTCACGGTAAACACAGTAACTATTACATTTGTAATATTTTATAAACAGCTTACAATATGTGAGCAACCACTCAAGTTACACACACACTGTCAACAGCATTTTATCTAACTGAGAGCTTTCATATGAAGCTAAGGAGTTCTGTCTGTGTTACTTGGTTGTTGAGATATTTAGAAATATGTAAAAACTGTATCTATATAATGAATGTCATGAAAACAACAGTTAATATCTTTTTACCTGCACTAGACAGCAGTCAAATATTAATGCAGTTGAGTTTTCCATTGTGTAAACTTTAAGATGAAATGTTTTAAAATCTTCTATATAGCATGGTTTTGGAATTATTTATGCAAACATGAACAAGCAATGTTTGATGCCTAGAGGCATCATTAGGAGTTAACTGCAGATGTACCTGGAGGCGTCACTTATTTATTTTACACTTGCTAACCAGGAAAGTCTGAAGTGGAGCAAAGCAATTTTTAGTGGATGCCCAGGGAGAAATGCTCCAGATGCATGTCTTTGTAACATGGGAGGAAACCGGAGCACCAGGAGGAAACCCACACAAACACAGGGAGAACATACAGACTCCACACAGAAGGCACTCCAGCCTAGAATCAAACCATAGAACCTCTTGCTGTGAGGAGACAATGCTACCGCTGCACTGCTGCACTGTGAGGGGTCTATACTAGAACATTGAATATTTAACAGTTCGAATCACTAAAGGTCGACCTTTAGTGATTGAACTGTTAAAACATCGAATGTTCAGAAAAAAAAATAAAAACAACAACAAAAACCTAAATAGTGTAGGAAGGGACTGCACCCCCTCACACCCCCCGCTACTTAAATATACACATGCACTACATTGAAACAAATGGAAATCTCCCCTTACGGAGATTTCCATTTACTTGTTTGATGTTCGGCAGTTTCGCTATTCTCACATTGACAATGTCAGATTCGACATTGTCGGCTTTCGAGAATCTAATATAGACCAGTGCTGTGGCACTTGGCTATAATGAGTTAAGCCATAAACAGAGCATTACAGTGCTTCACTACTGACCACAAATGCAATACTGCCATTTCTGAATATTGGCAATGCACTGATGATTGAGCAGCAACTGTTGATTTGCCCCCTAAAACTTTGCCCTCAGAGTAGATTCCCCCTTCACCCCACTCTAGCTACACCTCTATCTTTAATGTCCATGGAAGACAGACATTAATTTTGTTCTGCTGTCTACACAATTTACACTACTAGGTCACTACATGGAACATACTGGCACTTACCTAGTTCCTCCCCTATGAGGCACCAGGCAGTTATTACCAGTCTAGCTACACATCCAAGCCACCACCATGTATGGGAGCTCTTGCACCTTCCCAAGGCAGAAAGAATAGGAATTCTTCCACCTCTGTGACACCCACTCTATGCTTGTCATCTTTCTACTGAGACTGAACTGTCTCTGATCATTTCCTGTACTTTGATCTTTGTATCCACTATAATGCTGGTGACCCTGAAATGCATATGCAATCCTACTCTGTTATGGCCGCTCACAAAATTGATATAATGCACCTCTCTCTGCTACAGTTGAGACTAGAATGTCATGTGTGCTTTCCCCTTATATGTGTAGAGCCTATAGCAACATCTCTGTTTCCAGGGTTGTGAACTTTTATGGTACCTGATATGCTCTCAGTCCCATGACAAGATGTGCTCCCCTGTGGGATGAACACTTGGATCAGGGCTGGTGAATGTATGCATGACAGTCCTTGTTGATTAGTAATTTCCCAGCTAATATGCAGTCAGAACTCAAGTTGTGGGCCAAAGTAATGGCAACACAGGGCAAGTTACCAGTGCTTGCCATTTGTCAGCACTGTGCCGACAGCACATGCTGTGGTCTACATACAGGGGGCTTCACAAACCCTGTAGCATGTCTGGCAGTCTGTATCCATATGGTACATGTTTGCATACCCTACACAGCAAGAAAATAACTTGTCCTAACATTCTTTCCTGCTGCCATTCAAGGAGACCCCTTATAACATGACTAATCTATCCTGACTTGTACTCCATCCCCTGTCAGGGAGACCCCCCCACCCCCATAGCAGGATTACAGCCTGTCTTGACCTTGTACTCTGCCCCTATCAGGAAGACCTCTCACAGCATAACAGCTTCTTGTCCACGCCTTGTTCTGGATACACTAGACAATCTTGACATACTGAAATGTAGAAATTCAGTACGTCGAGACCGAATAGTGGAAAGTGCAGTTAACCGAAACTACACTATGCCGAATCTGCAAATGTCAAATCTGCTGCTATCGTGGTGTCATGTTTGTGATGTGTGGTGCGGTTTGTGGATTTATCTGGGGTTTCAGGTAAGTGTTGTGTGTTTAAGGATAATGGGTAGGGATTTTAGTCTGTGTGAGTGTGTGTGGTAGTGTTTTTTGTGTGTTTGTGTATTTAGTGCAACCTCTGAGTTAGAATATATAAGTAGGGGTTGTGTAGTGTGCACAGCCCCCCACGTGGGGGTATAGGTAGATTAAGTGTGTTTGTGTGTGTTGTTATGTTTATTTAGTTAGGTAGGTGTGTGTGTGTGTGTGTGTGTGTGTGTGTGTGTGTGTGTGTGTGTGTGTGTGTGTGTGTGTGTGTGTGTGTGTGAGTGTGTGTGTGTGATTATGTCCTGGTTTGTGTGTGTGTGTGTGTGTGTGTGTGTGTGTGTGTGTGTGTGTGTGTGTGTGTGTGTGTGTGTGTGTGTGTGTGTGTGTGTGTGTGTGTGAAAGATCGCGATTGTAGTATCTGTGATTGTGTGTTTTCGTGTATGTGGTTTTTCGACTATTCAGTCTCAAAATATTGAAATTCAACATTTCAGTATTTCGAGATTGTATAGTGAATCCCCTTGTACTGTATTACTCTCCAGATACTTGTCAGCTCAGTATTTGTCCCTCTTGCTTTTTTGCATTGCTGTGTTCATACTGCAGTCCTGATGTTCATTATCAGCTGCCCTGTCTGCTGTCAGTTGGCTTATATGACAATATACTCTATCTTCCACTATATTCCATCTCCAACATTGCTTGTCATAATATGGTCTCCTGCACTAGGGTGACATTGTATTTTTTATCCTGTTAAAACAAGATGCGGAACACAGAAATTATGTAATTAACTGATTTAATGTGATTATCTCGTTGTCTCTAAATCACAGCTATAATGTGATGCATTATCAGCAACAGACAGCATACTCTTGTCTCAGCCCATGCCTGGGTTTGCAGGCCATCACACAGTACATGTCTGGCCACTGTAGTTCATATTGACACCTGTCTGAACTGGTGAAATTTTGTATTACACAGGCTTACTCCCCAGTGATGCACATCATGTAGTATCCAGTACTTGTGTATGTGTCCATCAGGCTACAGATTTCCTCTTTGTTCTGACCTGCAGAGTGAACATGGCCTCTTTAGGTCTGTCCTGCAGTCAGAAAACAAAACTCTTTGTTTACATGCTGAACTATGCAGAGTATTTACTAGGGCAGTATGTTGACCACCATATACAAAACTAATGCCTGTCACCAGTTGTCGGTACTGCAATATCTTAATAAATTGTCATAAGCATGTACTAATCCATTGCATTTGTTTCTCTTTTATTGTATTTTCTCTTTCAAAAGATTCACCTGTGTTATAGGCTGAGTTACATCTACAGCCACCTAGCACTGCACTGACTACCATGCTTATTGAATTATCAGCAGTCTTCAGGCCTAATAAAAGGTGACCTGTAGGGCTTGATAGTAGCCTCTGAGACTACCCTTCAAAATGAAAATATAGGCTTCAGATTCATGTCAGTTCACTGAAGGCAGTTTTGGCAAATATAAGGAACCAGGAACCAACAGCAGAAGGACTTAAAATCACAAAATCCTGGTCTGAAAAAGGATCAGTTCAGAAAAATCACCTTCATCAAATATGAAAAGATTTTTTTATTTTTTTGCAGGGAAACAAGACCCCCCCCAGCCCCTGCACTCCCCACACCTATGGAATTATATATACCAACTCTAAGGTTGCACAACAGTGGAGAAAAGGCAATCTCCACTGTCAGTGAAAGTGGTTTTTATAGAATGCATTCGCCGAAACTACCATCTCATTGAAGGTAGTTTTGGCGAATGCATTCGCCGAAACTACCTTCAATGAGATGCCATGCTCCAGAAAGCTTCATCTCGTAAAGTGGACCACAAGGGTCTGCCTGAGTCATTCTCCATCAAGTAAGGTGGCTGGTAAGAACAATGATGTACCAGCAATTGGAAGCTTGCAATGGCATCCCGTGGCAACTTCATGTGTGGTTAGTAGAGTTACACTGCCAACCAGCCCTGTCCATCATATCACTAGAGGTGATACACACTCATGGTGTCAACCAATAAGTTGACCATCATTTGAAGGGGATCCTCCTTGGATTCATCAGGCAGGCCCTGCCTGCTCCTTCATATATCGCATTTTGGTGTTTGCCTCCTTATGTGTCATTCCCCATGCTTTGATAGATGTCCAGTCTTCCTCTTATTCAATCTGTATCTCTCTCACCAGAGTGGTGCCTTCTTGTGTCAGTATCTCCACTGTCAGACTATGTCTCGATTGTTTGTCTCTTTCATTTATCTGTCCCTGCTTCTTTCCTTATACCATTCTTCATTCCCCCACTCCTTGCTGCTCCTTGGAAAATGGGTCTGTCCCACCCAAGAAAAAAAAAATATATATATATATATATATATATATATATATATATATATATATATATATATAAAGCATTGGATGAAGGTAAGACTGTGCATACAGCTTAACTCAACCTGAATAATGCTTTTGATACAATACCCCACTCAAGGATTACAATGAAGCTCACTAATTTAGGTATAAGCCCTTTTATACCCACTGGATAGCCAGCTGTTTCACTGATAGGACCCAGGAGGTCAAAATAGGTGAGGCCGCCTCCACCAAGAGGCCAGTCACAAGTGGATTCCTCCAAGGGTCTATAGTGGGCTCACTCCATTTTGGCATCTATTTCCCTGAAATGGAGGCAAATGCTGAAGGTTTATGGCTGACTCAGTTTGCAGATGATCGCAAGCTGGGGGTTTACAATCAACTTCCCTGCAGACACTAGCAGTTTTCAAGAACCTCTGTCTCTGACTAACAAATGGTGCCAAAGCCATGGTTTTAAATGCAATGCTAAGAAATGCATAATTGTACCCTTTGGGAAGTCAATCATCCTGGCTAATTACTGTGTTAATAATACACCCCTAAGAGTCAACACAGCGGTCAAGGATCTAGGTATGCACATAGATAGTACCTTACCTTTGACCACCATGTGACTACAGTGGTGAGGAAATCCTTTTATGTTGCACCACTTATACGTAAGGGCATGGCATCTAGGTTCAAAGAGGTCATTATTCCACTGTACTCCTTCATTATCAGACTAATCATAGAGTACAGTGCTCCCTTTCTTATATAATTGGCCAGGCATATACAGCAACTAGATGACCTCAGAGGTTCCTTACATAAAGAATACAATGTGTAACAAAGAGCATCTTAAACCCTTTCTCTCTACGCAGTTTCCTATAGACTGCTGAGGGGGTGATGTATGCTTGGCTAACAAGGCATCTGCAAACACTACACTTATGAATCTGCTACATATTCGTAAGTCAAAGGGTACCAGAAATACAAGTTCTAGGGACCTGAATTTTGTATGTGACTTAAAAAGAATATTTTATTTATTTATTTATTTGACATTTGTTTACCGTGATTGTTGGACTGGGTCAAGAAAGAACCCATTTTTAGTGGAGACCTGGGGAGAAAAGTTCCAATTACAGACATACTATAAAGACATGTCACAAATATATTACAGTTACATAGCAAGGAAAAGTAGGAGTTCCATATTCCAGAAATGACTGAGGAATTCGACAACAACATAACAACAACAGGTATCTAACTGGTGAAACAGTATAGTATATATATTTTTGACAGTGGTAATTATGCTCAAATTTCCACAGAATAAAGATAAAGATAAACGTTAGTAGAGTAAAGGGAAAGTGTAGGATGTGGGGACTGGAGAGACAGATCTTTTTTTTTTATTAAGCAGTTTTTGTCAGTATTATTTAATATGGTCATAAAGTCGACATTGAAGAGGCTTAAGCAGTGAAGTGAAACAAGCATAAAGGGAAAGTATAAAGATGATATTATAGCAATAAGACATTATTTAAGAAAAGAAGTACATCTATGTTAAATGGGTTTAACAGACAGCTTTAAAAATAAGCAACGGAGATCTCCGCTATTATTTAGTTGTCTCGCTATGTTAAACCCATTTAACTAATGGAAAAGGACCTTTTCCATTAGTATAACTCACGCTGGCCAATCAGATCATGGTATAATAGCCAGTAGCACAGCGGGAGCACAGACATAAATTATTTAGATATTGTTTAAAACACTTTTGAAGGTTACTAGGCCAGGAATTGTTCTTAGGTAGGGGGAGAGAGTTCCAAATCTTTGCAACAGAGTAAGAGAATAGGCACTGTCTTTGTATTTTAGAAGGCTTGGTGATAGCAAAAAAATTTTTGTCATCACACCTTAGAGTTCTGTTATGTTTGTAAGGTTTGACTATGTTGCTCAGAACTGAGCAGGCTACAGGTTTGTAAATTATGTTGTGTACACTTAAATGCTGGATGTAATGGAGGTGGTTTGGGAGTTCAAGCCAATTAAGGTCATGTAGTGGTGTACAATGATGCATGTAGATATTAGAGTTGTGGCAAACTTTGCACTTTGTTGTAACATTGTTCCATGTTGGATCTAATAGAGGTCTGTAAGTTAGCAAGAATAGTGTAGGGATGGGAGCAGGAAAGTTTTAGCCAGAATGACTTTAGTCGAGGTGTTTAGAAAGTGTTTGTTTCTGTAGAGAATCTCTAGTTTCTGGTGAGTTTTCTTAATATTTTGCAGGATGTGAAGGTCAAATTTCAATTCATTATCAATAGTGACTGCCACCAGTTTCATGTGATGGGCTATTTCAGTAATTGTATTGTCAGCTGAATGTATCGTGAATTGATTTATGTCAGTAGGATGATTTTTTTGGCTGAAAGAGTAGGAGTTTTTTTTTTTTTTTTTTTTTTTTTTTTTAAGGGGTAAGTAATAGTTGAGAATTAGTCAGGTTTCTGCAGTGCTAAAAGTTTTTTGTGTGTTGGAGAATAGTTGGGGAAGTGTGGGAGAGGTGAAGGCAATAGTGGAATATTTTGCATATTGTATGAGTATTTCAGGGGATGAGGAAGTATATAGGTTATTTGTAAATATATTAAACAGTAAGGGACCAAGAATGGAGTCTTGTAGGACCCCTATGAGGTTATGAAGAAAGAGAGAATTCATTTCAACATTGAACGGCTTCTTTTCGATCAGATAGGTGGCTGTGGAACCACAGTAGTAGATGACTGGGTAAACCCTTGTTTGGAGAGCCTATCCAGAAGTAAGGGGTGAGAGATAGTGTCAAATGCTTTTTAGAGGTCAAGAAATAATGCAGGTACACAGTTTTCTGCATCTCTAGGCTGTTTAAGGAGTTAGTGAAGGATAGTAGAGCTTTGGATGTGCTGTGGTCTGGATGGAAACCATGCTGAGTATGTGTAAGTAGGGTATTTTGCAGAAGGTACTGCATTAGTTGTTGGTGCATACATTGCTCTAGTATTTTGGAAATGGGAGATAGAATAGATTTGGGCCAGAAATTGATGAGTTCTTTGGAATGTCCCCCTTTGTGAATGGGAATAATACGAGACATTTTCCATATGCTAGGTACTAGTGATTCTGATATGGATCTATTGATTAGGATGCTGATGGGGTACTCAATCGAGTTGGCAGACAGTTTAAGGTATTGGGGTGGCAGGTTATCTGCAGAGGAAGAGCATGGTTTCAGTTTTTACAATAGTCTTTTTATGAGGGTTGTAGGTGTGGGTTGAAAGGACAAAGTGGCTGAGTTATCGAAGTGGCATGTTGGCTGTTGCAGTGGGGAGAGTCAGATGTACCTGAAGAAATGTTATTGGGGAGGCTATGGAAGTAAAGGAGGAGGGGCTTGGTCTGCTGGTGTTTAAGATTAGGTTGGCTATAGATTTTATTAAGTGATTATTGAAGTCTGCAGCTACTTGGGAAGGAGTGGTATCTGGACTGGGGCAATGTTCTTTATTTGTCCTGGGGTTAAGTAAGGTAGTTATTGAAGACCAGAATTTTTTGTGCTTGGTTTGGTGTTCATGTTGAACGTGAGTGTAGTATGATTGTTTATCTTTGTTCATTTGCTTTTTAACGTTGTTGCGAAGTTGTCTGAAGCGAATGAGATTTTCCTCATTTTTATTTTGCTTCCAGGCATCCCAGGCAGTATTCTTTTTATGCTTCCAGGCATCCCAGGCAGTATTCTTTTTATGCTTCCAGGCATCCCAGGCAGTATTCTTTTTATGCTTCCAGGCATCCCAGGCAGTATTCTTTTTATGCTTCCAGGCATCCCAGGCAGTATCCTTTTTATGCTTCCAGGCATCCCAGGCAATATTCTTTTTATGCTTCCAGGCATCCCAGGCAGTATTCTTTTAATGCTTCCAGGCATCCCAGGCAGTATTCTTTTTATGCTTCCAGGCATCCCAGGCAGTATTCTTTTTATGCTTCCAGGCATCCCAGGCAGTATTCTTTTTATGCTTCTAGGCATCCCAGGCAGTATTTTTTATGCTTCCAGGCATCCCAGGCAGTATTCTTTTTAATTCTCTTAGTACGTACTGGGGTTACAGTATCAAGTATATGTAGAAAAGTGGCATTGAAATGTAGTACTACTTCACTGTGAGGAAAAAGTTTTAGTGATGTCCAATTTATTTTCTTAAGTTGTTGTTATTGTTGTGTCTTTCGGCTTTTCCCGTAGTTCACTGAATTTCTCTTTACTGAAACTTTTGGGTTACACTCACATTTTAGAGTGTGTTTTCTGGGTTGGTGAGTATTAGCTCTGATGGTAAATGTGGGACGATGGTCAATAAGGGAATTAGAAAGAGTAGCTGCAGAGGTAGAATTATTGGGATGTGATACAAGAATCCAGTCTAAAATAGATTTTTGAGTAAAGTCTTTATTATACTGAAAAGGACTACAGACAAGTGGAGGAAAAACATGGAGGTTGATACTATTTGATGGTATGTCTGATGATATAGTTTGCCAATCTAAGTTTACGTCTCCTAAGATAATAATATGATGTTTGATTGTTTGCGAAGTCCAGGATAGAATGTCTTCAAGGACTGATATATTTTGTCCTGGGTAGTACATTCTACTATGATGCAGATTTCTTTGGCCCTGTTAAGATTTAGGAAGATATGAGCATTTCAGCATTAGAAAAAGTAGAGATTTTGTTAGTATAAGGTTATGTGAGTTAGGATAAAGCAGGGCTACCCCAATGCCCTTTTTATTCAGTCTAATCTAGTTATGGTAAAGTTAGGAGGTGTCACTTCCGAGTCTTTTATGTTAGAGTTTAATCAGATCAGAAGTTCAGTTTATGATGAAAGTGCAAGTTCTGACCCTATTTTTGTTAGTTCACTTAGTTAAGCAGGAAGTAACATTTATAGAGTCTGTTCTGATATACCCCTTGAAGTGAAAAGGCAATATAGGGAAAGAAAAGAGAGTGAGAAGGTGGTACCCACTCAAATCAAAGTAGAGGGGGAGAGCAACATCAAGGAGAAGGTAGTGTATACTGACAGGTAGATTCAACTTAATCAAGGCCGTGATGGCATTCTTGTTCAGTTTAAACACAGGAGCCCTAAACAAAGGGAAGAAGGTATAATGAACCAGCTTCGTAATGAAAGAGGATCTGGGAGACTTTGAAAAGAACATTGATAATAACTGGGTTGCCTTATCTATAAGAAGAATTGGGAACTGAAACCCTAGTGCTCTCTGGTCCATGACAAGCTGACCTTAAGGAAGCCCCATAGCTGGCTGACCTTTAGGTCATCCAATTAAACATGAAAAAGACAGAATTCATACCTCTCAACCTCTTATGTGAGAATGGAGTAATGACATTTTGAACTAAGTATGCCTGCTGTAATAGATCACAGCAGGATCATAGGTAGGGCCTGCTTGCTTTACCCAAAGCACAGAAAAGACAGGTAGCTTATGTAATCAGAGAAATGTATCCTTCAGTGTTGCAAGTCAGTATTAGAGTGACAGGGTGAAGGACCTGAAGACTGAGGAGTGTGACGGACATACTCAGACCTAAAACTTGTAGTTTAAGTATATGACAAGACTACTGGTGCAAGAAACACAGATATCCACAATGCACTTGTAAACTTGTAAACGAGCAACAATAACAGAGTAACACAAAGAGCATAGAGGCCTCAGACAATGTGAATACATTGAGAATGAGAAAGTGATTTGAAGGTACTGTTTCATTTTCTTTTACCAAGTAGACTGATATATTTTTGTTCAAGTGGAATAAATAAACTTGCAGCTTTAAATTCATCATTTTTTTATAATCAGAAGTAACATCATTAGTGCCTTTTCATTGGTAACAGATTCAGTAAACTTCTGTTAAAAACTTAGAAAAGATTGCTTTTTGGGGGGGGTGGTATATTCACAGATACAGACAAATGTACAGAGACACACACACACACACACACACACACACACACACACACACACACAAACATGCACATATAGATACACATGTGTGAGGGTGTGTGTGTGTGTGTGTGTGTGTGTGTGTGTGTGTGTGTGTGTGTGCGTGCGTGTGTGTGTGTGTGTGTGTGTGTGTGTGTGTGTGTGTGTGTGTGTGTGTGTGTAGGTGTATGTACTATGATGGAAACACGAACAAAAGATCAATGAGACACTGTGAATGCAAAAGGAAATTCCTCTCCACGTGCAAACTAAAACTTAAAAGAAAAGAGGAAAACATTGGGCTAGATTCAATAAAGCCTACACTGTGTGCTAAGGCATGTACACATCACTGTAGTTTCATATTCAACACAGTAAACATCGTGGCATGCCAATTAAAGCATAAGTAGTTGAATTGTATGCTAATTAATGAATCCAAGATGGAGGTGCTATTCAGCAAGATACAATGCAATCATGTACTCTCAGTGCAGATTTTGGCCTCGAATTACAAATCCTATTGGAATACAGCCATGGGAACTACTCTACATGGAAACAATGTTTGGACTGCTGTTGTCCTTACAAATGTGTATGTCCAACAGGACAAAGTCTATGCTGCTGCTGCTGCAGTTGCTAATAGGCCTTGGGCAAGAAGGAGAAGGGTGTTTAGACCCCATATAGACCAATAACTGAGTATAATGCCCTGTTTGGGATGTACCTCTTCAAACATCTGCACCAACTGGAAAGGCCACTGAAATACCTCACAAAGAGAATCCATGGTGTCCAACACCAGTCCTATGCAGATAGGCTCAAATTATCACTCTACTCGGTATCTTACAGATTGTTCAGAGGTCATCTGTGTCTCGCCAACAAGGCAATCTCGGACCCTGCCCTACTAGAGATACTCCATATCCGTAAGTCTAACTCCTCATGTACTATCTGCTCAAAAGGCTAGAACCTAATATGTGACATTAACAAAACCCACTGGGGAGACAGGTTTGTCATCCAGAGGCTGCCCCGTCTCTGGAACAGACTTCCCATACATGTCAAACAGACCACATTGCTGACCCTCTTCAAGCGCAACCTTGATGATTAGTGGGAAACCACAAATTTGTCCCAGGGGTTCCACCTGTGTCCCTCACTGACAGGGGAGACAGGTGCTGACTGAGGTTTCTTTTTGGGGATAAACTCTTGGCTAGGCTTGTAAGGGCCCCAGGGCCATTAGCCTAGTAACCTCCTATGATCCTATGATATAGCTTTTCATGGTCTGCATGAACTGGAAATTGTAGCGTGCTACATGGTGAATAGAGACAGACTACAGGAACTCATCAACATCTGTCATTCTCAACTAAGAGCAAAGGCAAAACCAGAGGAAGCAATACATATGGAGAATAAGGTACATGCAGCACTTAGAATATTAGCTACAGGAGCCTTTCAGAGACCAACAGGGGATATGTTGAAGGTGTCACAGGCATCAGCATCCAGGATCCTACATCAATTCCTCAATGCTATGCTACAACATGCCAGTGACTACATACATTTTCCCCATACAACTGAGGACAGAGCTACCTTGGACTGCATGCACATTGAAATCAAAGCACCATCTGGGGAACAGGAAAGGGAGTACATAACAGACTGGGCTTCCACTCCATTAACTGCCATGTTATGTGTAACGCTAAGGGAATCATCCTGAATGTCTATATTGGTAACTTAGACAGTTACCATGACTTCCATATTTGGCACAACTCTCAACTGTACCAGAGGTTTTCTAAGGGTGATACCCCACAAGGTCATTTATTGGGGATGCAGGGTATGTACTCGAACAGTGGCTGATGATGCCTATCAGAAATGCACACCCACCCAAAAAAGAATGCTATAATGAGGCACATGTTCAAACAAAGAATATCACAGAGAGTGTCTTTGGGCTGCTGAAGTCATGGTTCTGGTGCCCAGATACAACAGGGGGAGCCCTGCAGTACAATCCCTGTACTTGTGCTGACATTTTCACTTTCTGTGCTATTCATCACAATATTATCCTGAAAAAACAGCTTCAACAGGAACACAAAGTTGAAGAGGCACCACTGGCAAGGTCACCACAGCCACATGCAGGTGAGGAGTCAGAGGGTGTAGGTAGACATAGGCATGCACAATATGCACTCACCCAAGAGATAACGGATAGCACACATGCTCACCACTTAAGAGGGTAAAACTGTCATCCTAACCACACACATACAGTAAAATGGATGCCAGGCAATGCTCAGAACCTTTACTTACCCATATATTTGTAATGTTAGCATCACGCATCACACAGAGTAAGCCCTGAATTAAAACACTGCTGCTGGATTATCAAGGTAAGTGTTGAACCTGGAATAGGAAAATAAATGGCTAATAAAACAAATCAACAGCAGATCTTTTTTTTTTTTTTTTTTTTAACAATCTCTTTATTTACATTTCTTAAATAACATTTCCATTGAGTTCAATACCAAGAACAAACATATTAGACCAGAAAACAAAAATAGTTAGATAACAGTGTTAAGTACAAGGAAATATAATAGAGTGACAGGATGGTGTTATCACATATGATTAGCAAAAAAGTTGAGAGAAACATTAAATCATTCAATACACTATATACATATATACATATGTACTGCTTGCCAGTAAAACACAACCAATATGATGATGTTGCAGGTGTACTTAGTATGTAATTTTTCTATTGGGAAGAATAAAATTAGGCTGGATTATAACAAGTGTCCCAAAAGTGTATTGATTATAAGTAAATGATGGCGGGGGAGAGGTGTTGCGGACGGAGTGTAGAGAAAAAAATACAGTTTTATTCCCTAATAATTGGACATTGGTAGGAGTCAATGGGTGTTATCTCAGCATATGATCCATTAGGGAGTTCCAAAATTCAGCAAAATGTTTATTTCGTTTTTGGATATGCATCAAAAATCTATCTGTTGTTATGTATCTAATAGCTATTTGTCTTAATTAATTCCAAGACATCAGAGTTTTGTCTTTCCAGTTCAGTGTAATATAATACTTTATAAGTGTGAATAGTGTAATTAATATTCTTTCTTGTTGTTTCTTTAGCTTCACAGGGTGAACATGTAATAGGGCAAATTTCCAGGATAATGTAGATTTCTCATATCCATTTTGCTTAATCTGACTTTGAGTGAACACCATAATTTGTATGAGCATTTACAGCTCCAGAATATATGAAGTAGGCCAGCATTCTGGCTATCACAATGTGAACATAAGGGGGATGAAGTAGGTTTAAATTTGGTTGTGTCGGGTAAGGTACAGATTGTTTAGTATCATGAACTGAGTGTAGCTCAGTTTTCTGAAGGGAATATATTTAATTATTTGAATAGATTGAGTCATTTGGTCATTAGAAATTAGTGGATCTATGCTATGCCAGTATTTTGAGAAAAGAATATCTTCTTTTTACTTTATTGGCATCATTCGTTTGTACGAGCAGGATATCATGTTCTTTCTCAGTCTTAGTAGAGACCAGAGTGCTTTGACTAAATTTATGTCTCTCTGTGTGATTGTAGGATTATTTAGTATACTGGCACATATATCTCTGATTTGTCTTAGCATAATTAGGTATTGTTTAGGTAAGTTCATAGTTGTTCTCAGCTCTGTGAGGGATTGATTCCTATATGAATAAAGGTCTAATACCATCAGTTCCCTTAGCAAGGGGTATGGTTTTAAGTTTAACATTTTATCAATAATCCTAAGATTATGAGTCATATGCAGAGGTTGTATTATAATAAAGGCATTATATAAATTCAGTGAGTTGATAAGTTTTTGCAGTGCCTTTATTTTGTCTCCAATTGTTTTATGTAACTTCATGTTCTTCAAACTATTTTTGCCCAAAAAAGGGAGATCCTGGGAATTTATGTTTAATGATTTAACATAGTTATAGTATAGGGTTATCCAAGTAGGAGACCATATTTTTTTGCTTGGATTATATTCAGATATTGCCAGTAACCTGTTGACTCTTATTATGTCATAGTATAGTTTAAAGTCTGGGAGAGCTAAGCCTCCTTTTTTCTTTAAGGAGAATCAGTTTTTTTATATGCAACTCTGATTGATTTAGGATATCGTACAAACTTAGAGAGAGAAAAGTGTAGTTTATGGAAGAAGTTAGCTTGTATTTGTATGTCAGTACATTGAATAGTTATAACATTCTGGGTAGAATGTTCATTTTGATAATGGCAACCCTGGCTAGTACAGATTACTGAAGTTTTTTTCCCATTTATGAAGGTCCTGTTGTATTGTTGACCATAGGTTTCTTATATTGCTTTGGTACATCAATGATAGGTTTTGATGAAAAATAATTCAGAGCTATTTCATAGTCTGCTTAAATTTAATTTCTGTGGGCAATGGGTATATTGTTAGTTTGGAGGATAGATTGGCAGGAAATACAAGTGATTTTTCTGGGTTTATTATGTAATTAGAAAATTTTGAGTAATCGCTTATAGAGGTTAAGATTTTCTTGATATCAGAGCTCGGTATTGTAAAATATAGGTTCAGGTCATCTGCAAAGGCTGTAAAAGGAATCGTATTATATACATTTGGTATTTGTTGATAGTTATTTTTTTGTGTAGTAAGTAGAAATAATGGTTCTATATGTAAATTGAAGAGATATGGTGACAGGGGGCATCCTTGTCTAGTTCCATTTTTAATATCTATTCTAGAAGAGAACCTTTTATTACTCTGTCGTATAGTATGTGCTTTGGAGTATAATACTTTAATGAATGTTATAAATTCTGGGGGTATTGTTGAAATATGGTAGTACTGAAAATAAGAATTTTTGATTCTGTCAAAAGCCTTAGATGCATCTATTACCAGAGGAAAGAGCAGGGAGTTTTTCTGACCAGACAAGGTAATCATAGCATCCAATGTTATGGTGTTGTCAGAGATTAGTCTTTGTTGAATAAAACTAGACTGATGGAGTGAAATGATGCTAGTTATCACTCTTTTTAATCTGTTGGCTAAGATGGAGGCAAACATCTTTATGTCCACATTGATTAGAGATATGGGTCTGTAGTTTCTTGGGTTTTTAAGGTCAGCTTAGTCTTTAAGAACAAATATTGTTTTTGATCCATTTAGATGCTGATCAGTAATATTATTAATTATAAGGTAGTTATAACGATTTAATATTTTAGGAGCTTTATAAAATTCAACTGTGAATCCGTCTGGTCCTGGGGATTTATTTGACTTAAGATTTTTAATGGCTGTACTTACTTCTTGTAGTGTGATGGGAGATGAGAGGTGCTCTCTCTGATCTTGTGAGAGTGTTGGAAAATTTAGTTGTTTCAAGAATATTTCCATTTCCTGGTTTCTTATAGTGTTAGATTGTTTTGTGTATGCATACAAGTACAATTCCTCAAATAGTTGGACCTTGTCCTGGTTGGAGCTGTACTTTTTATCTTTGTATAAAAGTTCCAGAATAATTTGGTAGAGGTTTGCTTTGATTTATTAGGTTGGCTAGGAATTTGGATGGCATTTGTGCCCATTCAGCATAATTGGCTATTGTTTTTATTTCTTGAAAAGAGAGATTATTAGCATTTAAAAGGTATAATTCTTTTTGTTGTAGAGTTAACTGTTTTTCCATTTCTTGGTCATAGTATACTTGTAATTTATTTTCAAGTTCAGTAATTTTGTTTTAAGTGATATCTCTTTAGCTGCATGTTTTTATCTTATAGTTCGATGCTTTACTGATCATTATACTTCTAATTACAGCCTTCGCAGTGGCCCATTGGATATCAAAGGGCATTTGGGAAGAGTCTGACTGTGTAAGAAGGTCTTTAAGTATATTTTCTACTTCCTGAATTATTTCATATTTAGTTAACATATTGGATTTAAGGTCCAGTTAAACTGATTAGTATTGTCATCTGTCTTTCTAAACCAGCTAATAGTAAATGTAATTTTGGAATGATCTGAGAAGAATCTTGGATCTGTATTATTTGTTATATCAAAATTCAGAAATGTATTTGATATTAAGAAAAAATCCACTCTAGACCAAGTTTTGTGACATTGAAATAGAATGTATATTTGTCAATGTGCCTATTTATTGTCTGAATGTGGTATGGATCAACCAGTATAAAGTCTCTTTTTAACTTGTTGAGTGCATCAATTCCTTGCAAGTTATATGAAGTGCTATTGTTTGATCTATCTATGAGAGGGTTTTCAACAATGTTCCAATCTCCTCCTATAATGTAATAATGGTTGGGGAAATTTGATAACTTATGTATGGAGACTATGAAATCATGTTATATGCATGGTGCATAAATGTTTAGGAGAAGTAGAGGTTTATTAATATTTGGGGAGTTTATCGTTATATAGCACCATCTGACTTCCTGATCAGGATCCTGTTCTAGAATAGTGCCTTGAAATTATGGTTTGGCAATAATTGCAACACCTTTGCTATTTAACTTGTCCCCGTGGCCACAATTGTTTTAATCCATTTTTTCCTTAACTCCTGTTTCCATTGCTCAGTTAGCATATGAGTCTCCTGTATCATGATTATATTCACTTTTGACTTTATAGCTAAATGAAAGAATAATTTCCTTTATTTAGATATATGAATCCCCTTTACATTCCAAGAATCAATATTCCACATTGTATAAGGTTAATTATTTTGTAAGTGTTAGTGTGTATGAGGTCAGTTAATATTCTTAGCATTAATAAAAAATGAATTTCTATTATGGTTTCAGCAAGCAGTACATTATCCCTCCCTGCCTTTCCTCCATGCCTACTCATGTAACTACTTGGCCTGGAAGAGATTAACATTACAACTAGGAAGTTTTTACTAAAATAGTAGATAAGTAACCACGTATCTAGTAAATACCTGGAATAAAATGGTCTGAAAGTATAGTAAATCAATTTAAAAACATCACATCGATAAGAGTCCAGATGTGTGTCCATTCCTGTAGAACTGTTGAGCTATCTCCCAGAAATGGATGGCGTAATGTTACTTGCTAAGGTAACTAAGTAGAAGGTGGGTGATTTTTACAGCAATAACATCACTGTGTGACAGCACATGGATGCTGTCCCTCTCCCAACAGACATTCCATCACAGACATTGCTCATTCCATCATGTCATTCGTCTGATCCACTGAACCTGCCACAGGGCAGAGGCAGTCATGCATGTCAGCCTGTACTACATCTACAACCCTAAGCATGTCTTCAGAGGTCCTAGTGGAACATGCCTGCACCTCCACGATGGCCCTAAACATACATCAAGTGGCACATAAAGACACAACAGGATCAGGTGGAGTATGCACAGCAGGCCTCCTCCAAGCACCTCTAACAGCCCATTGCATGGCAACTTATTCACACTTTTGCTATGTCCGGAGTCAACTGGCACTAAATCTGTAGTAACCATACTACCCTGATCAAGTGTTTCCCCTTCCACCTGTCCAATATCTGAGAGCTCAGTTGAATAAGTATGTGTAGGTCTATTGACTGTGTCTGAGGGGAAATTCAGGGGATGGCTGAATGTCAACCTCCGTATCAGATTCAACTTCTGCACCCCCGACTGTGCCACTGTTTGGCCACCATCATTATCATCAGAGTCTGCTGATAATCTGACATCAGGTGGTAAAAGTCCTACAATTCCACTGTCAGGATCACCTGTGATAATAATTAACAAAAGCAGGAACAAAATGAATGCCTCCACTAAATATTTAAAACAATAACATGGCGACAAACTAACACTGGTCACACTATCGCAGATGGTATAGCAATACATACAACACTCATCACACTCATCTCACATATACAAATAAATGTATATGGCTGGCAAATTTTCATCAATAATCAAAGAAAAATGTTTGCCTTGCCATGTGCAGATGACTCCACACTTGGTAAGGATGATGGTCCTGGAGGAAATGAGGCAAGGTAAGGATGCAAGCATATGAAATTGCAATAACACAGGGGGCAGTGAATGTGCACAATTTGCCTATATGTCTGTTAACAAAAATTTTGACTAAAACTTGGTGACATGTCGACCCAAAGCCCATGTGTAATGAACAAAAATGTTTTATTAAGCCTCTTAATTTGTCAATAGGTTCCTCCAAAAAAACCATGAACTATTAATTACATTTTTCTATATTTTACTGCACAAGCAAATCTTACACCTTGCCATATGCAAGCTTACCTGGAACCTCCTCCTGGCATATAATTGTCTTCCCAGAAACATTAGTACTGACTTTAACCACATGTTGGTGTGCAGCTTCCACTGAGAACTCTCATTCCCTGACAATGGCCATGAACTCTTCATTTGGTGTCTTTAGTGGCTCTGTAGCAGCCCCTCCCCCATGGCCAGCTGTTCACAGGTTACTGCAGCTATTGCCCTCTAGGCTGATGAAATCATATCAGTGGCCCTATGACACACCTGATCATAAGTCCCTGTGTGCTCCACTGCAGCATTGATATAATTGACTGTCTGATTTCAAATCTGGATTCTGTCAGCTATATCCTCACGTCCTTTCTCAAGCAGAAATGCACCATGGTGCCTGAATGCCTGCGGTATGACATAATTTTCATAGTCACTGAAAGTGAGTTTACATTAATTTGTATGCTTGGGTGCCATAATCCTATGTGACATAAAAACAGAGAAGGATATGACATATACATATCACATAATTGAACTTCTTCTCATAAACACACACACACACACACACACATATATATATATATATATATATATATATATATATATATATATATATATATATATATATATTCAACATTAAGCACTGGGATACACATTTCAGATATTAAAATTGAGGGCTACGTGGTTGTACCATATCACTCACACGCAAACAAATGTTTGGTCCAAAAAAAAAAAAAATAACACTTTAGTAATGTATTATTTCCCACAATAATAATAGGATAATTATACAATTTCTGGAGCAAACCACTTGAAACACAAATTTTGTTGTGGTAGTAACCAAATGGTATGTGGCTCCTCCACTCCTCAAAAACAGGCAAATGAAAAGTCTGTACAAACCACGGAATACCACATAATTCAATTGTTATATATGCTTTCAACACAATTCTCACAAAATGTGTACACATTTACATCAGAAAAGTCAATTTTATACGATGACCAGTCACTCCTCACTGTGCCCAACACTCCTCTGGAGGTGGCTATGGGCCATCTAAGAGCATAACAACTCAGTGTCATTGACAGAATAGCGCATTACATTTCCCTGAAATATAGCTAGTTTTAACAACTGCGGTGGTGGTGCTGCGGTAGCATTGTCGTCTCACAGTAAGACGTTGTCCTGTTCGATTCTCAGCTAGAGCATCTTCTGTGTGGAGACATGCGTGAATGGGCGTACCTTCGTTGAAGGTTGTGCATCAGGGCCGACAGCTTGTCATGTAAAAATCTACTGCCAATCATTAGCGGACCGGAGTTCCGCTGTGGCAAACCCTAACCGGGAAAAGATGAAAGACACAACATAGCCAGTTTTAACAATAACATTTGTGATGAAGGTTAATAACCTGTTTATCTGAGAAAGAAAATGCCTTCCAAAATGTCTATGCAAACAGTGAACTATAAGAACTGCATACAAATAAAAGGTCTATTTTTTTCTAATGAGTATATATAAACAATTCTTTGTAACATGTTAACAAATCTAAAGTATACTTAAAATACAAGCATACCTTAATGAGATTAGAAGCCTTCTCTGCAGATAAATCAAAATGAATAGCAATCTTCTGTGTTCTCCAAATTCAGTGTATATGTCTTGTTAATACTGTGCAGGAAATGGGACTAGCTTGTGTGAACAATGATCTTCATTTTTGCTGTAAAAAATGTTCCAGTGGCAAAGAGAAATAAGACACCCCTAGTGTGTTTTGTAGGTTCATTAGCATGATAGTTCAAATCCAGAGTTGTGTAAAAACCTGTAAGGTATGTTAAAGTACATTTTGTAATGTTCATGCTTTTTTTTTAATATTAATATTTGCATGGTGCACGGCTTAGCACAAATAGGATGAAATGGAAAAATAAATAAAAATTAATGGAAGTTTCTCTTATAAGGACAACTTATATTATGGCTGGGAATCAAGTGTGTGTGTAGCAAACCTGGTAAACACAAAGAAGAACACAGCGCATAGGATATGTAGCAAATGATTCAAGTCCCACATTTATCTTTTAATGAAGAAAAATAATAAACACTTTTTACAAGGATAATACATGTTGAGCTTTGCCTGTCTTATCTGTATATTGCTCACCTCCGCGCAAACACAGCATCATTTCACAAACAACAAGCAGACTTTGCCAGCTTCAGAACGATACATTTTTATATCCTTTGCCTTCCATCACACAAACACGCTAAGCAACATTGTGTGGTGGTCAACATACTTCCACAACACCTGCAGACAATAAGCAGGCACTTAAACTTTAAAAAAAAGAAATATTGCTACATCTTGTACTTTCCATCATGGAAACATGCTAAGTGGCATTGCACAGAGGTTAGCATGCTTGCACAGCACATGCAGACTTGTCAATTTCTAAAAATAGACATTGTGACGTGTAGTCTTCCATCATGCAAGCACGCTAACAGCTTTGTAGGGCAGTCAGCATACATACATAGTAATGATTGTGAAATATATGGCTGCATCCTAGTTTTACCTGTGGTAACAGGTGAAAGTTAAAGGCCGCAATACAAGTGAGGCAGGGTTCTCATCCAGCAAACTCCAAGTATTATTGCTACTGTTCCACTATAATTTATATTAAATGAACAATATAAAAATAATTACACATAAAAAAAAACTATGTATTGCAGGTGGATTGAGCATACACATGATATCATATATATTATATGTCTTATGTGATTATCAGTACAATTATGGTTCTACAATTAAACATTTATTTTCTGAACTTTCATGTCACATACATACATGATTAATCACTCAACACTTTAATGTGTGTGTGTGTGTGTGTGTGTGTGTGTGTGTGTGTGTGTGTGTGTGTGTGTGTGTGTGTGTGTGTGTAAAACACTAATGAACATGTCTGACATGCACGTCTTCAATTGTAATGAGCAGGCTGCACAGTAATGACTGTAAAAAATGCACCTGTTGCTCAGCCTTCCCTGTGACAACTTGGGTAATTTCATGCCACAATACAGATAAGCCAGGGTACTAATCTAGCACAATCCAGATTTTATTAATGTTGTTCCACACAATTTTTAAAATTAAAGAACAGTATAAACATAATTAGCCATAATAAAAGTGGATATCATATAAATTATATGTGTGACTTAAGGTATAATGACAATTGCATTTCTGTACTTAAAAGTGTCTTTTCTGCCCTGGAATGTACTTCATACTTTAGTGATAGTCATATATACATAAATGTATAAACCAGGACCTTGTCAGGTCGCACACACATGGTTAACCCCTCACTCTAATGTGTCTCTATAATTAATGAGCATGTCTGACAAACACTTGCTTTGTGGCAAGAAGGTAAAAAACCTATGTGGAAGATTATGTATCGTCTATTTTGCAAATTACTTTTATCAGTGTGTAAAGCCGCAACAAAAAAATGTGCTAGGTCCTAAAAGTTATATACCCAAATATATGTCTAAAAAGTTAAGCCATCTATCAGATACAGCAGCACCCAACCCAAAAACTAATACCAGTTGTCACATTACCCTTCCTATTTCATAAACTGCCTTCTTCTCTGTTTGCCATTGTTGCTGTCTGCTTAACATTGCACAAATGTGGTTGGCATTATTGTGTAGGTTTGTGCACTGACCATTATATGAGATATCACAAACTGGAGAGAAAACCTTTTTACTGTTGCTGTATGACTTGTGTGGATATGGCTGGAGCTAGAAAAGAAGGTCCTGAATTTAGGGCACAAAGATGGGGATGTAGAGGAGTCCAGAATATTCATTGGACTCCTTGTAAAGTGCTACAGCTGTACTCTATTGCAGGGGGACTATACCTGGTTGCAATGTAAATCAGAGGCTTGCAAAAGTCTTGCCAATGTTGTCTCCAGTGCAACTGGCATTCCATGAACTGGAGATCAATGTAGACACCATTACAAAGACCTGAAAAGGTGCAAGCAGGCAAAACTCAACCAGTGGCTGAATTTATTTAGGACTGCTGACATCCCACAGTTGTGTAAGAATACAGATAAAGATACTTTAAATTATAGTCAAGGATGGAGATAGGCAAAACTGGTATGCATAATGTTGTTCTCTTTTTGTCTCCTCTTTATTTTACAGCTGCCCAGGAGATTGCAGTGAACAAAAAAAGCTCATGCTGAACATTTCGAAGGACTAAGAGAAGCAAGGAGTATGTATGCAGTAAAAAATAATTATTATTGTATTAAAAGTATTGCTCTTCTATACATTAGTAGCAAATTAAGCATGCATATCTTAACTTCAAAATGAAGTATGCATGCACCATTCTGTAGCTCAAGGGAATTGTAGCAGTCACTTGTAATAGTGAATTCAGATGTTGTGGGTTCAAATCCCACAGATAACAAATACATTGTAAAATAAGCAGACATTATAAAATATTAATTTCAACAAAATTGACATAAATACAGTGTTGTTAACTTTGTCTGTACTATTTGAAAAAGCATACGTGCAATATATGCATATTGCAAAGATTACTTGGAACGGTTATTAGCCCTAGTGTGTAGTTTTTAAAAAATATAATTAATGTAAAAGTAAAGTTATATTTATAGCATAGTAATTGTCTGTTACCCCGCCCCTTATCTCTCTTTTTATTTTATATGTGTGGTTACAACATTCTGATGTCATCAATTTCTGACTACTGAAAAAATGATTTCCAGCAAAGGGAGGTAGGTCAATCAGTGTGGCTCAGCCTGCCACCCCTTCCATAGCTGTTGCACCAATGGCAGCACATCTGGGACACAACCTAGGAGCACTGTCTCTGCAGCCCTTTCACTACCTGGGCTTTCAACATCAGGTAGCATTACCCTGGAAGCTGGTGTAGTTGTACCCTCTGGGAGTATTAGTGGAGGTGGTGATTTTGTCACCCACCAGGAGCTGGCAGGCATGGTATGTGAGTTCATAGAAAGTAACTTGGTGAATGCATCAGCCGTATAGAGAAGTTGCTCACTGGAATGCTGCAAAAACAAAAACATCAAGTACTCCTAACAGCAAGCTGAGGAATGGGATGACAGTTCTTAGGGTAAGTATTAGATTCTCACTATCACCACGCTTGACAGATGCATGAGCCTCCAATTTCCTCTCCCTATTCCCAATCATGGTGTCTTCAACCTTTTGTGTCCCTCATCATCCCTGTCACTGTCATTTTTGTCCTGTTTATCTGCAACCTCTTTCTCACCTACCCGACTTACCTGACACTGACATACTTAATGTCTCTTACCCCCCACCAAAAAAAAAAGAACAGCCAAATGTTCAACACCAAAAAAAAAAAAAGAAATCCCATACATAGCTCTCCACTTTTCACATGTGTGTATTCGACATGCTTGATTTGGTCCAGTGATTGTGTTATTGTTATCCATCTTTTTTGAGGTGACAGTCTGAATTCATCCAATATTCTATCTATGTTAATTTTTCACTCTTGAAGTGGATAGCTGTATTTATTTCTAAATCCCTCCTGCACATCTTTATATTGTTTCCATTTTGATTTTCCCCTGCTTGCCCCCCATTGCACCACTTTTCTATCTACCCCTATTTTCACACCTTTAATCTGGTCAAAAAGTAAAATCACATAGCACACACATAAATAATAAATCCCAATTGAAGCCCTTCACTTTTTGGCCTCTGCACTTGTGCTGAGTTTGGCATTGTGCACCAATGTTTATGGATGGTGAATAGCTCTTCATGTCCTATGGCATGGTGAGGTTACCTCCATGCAATGCTGTTTAAACTCACTGCGCTAAAGGAACACATGGGTAAAGCAAAGTAAAGGTACTCAAAATACATATGTACTGTAACATTTATTTGCACTTATGAATGTATAACACTGCAGATCCATATATATATATATATATATATATATATATATATATATATATATTCTTCTCTTTTCCAGTACTCCACTGCTGAAGGTCCCTTCCTGCATCTAGATTCTAAGAACTCACTCCTGCAAAACCCCAGTCGACTTTCCTGGATATTCTGACCTGCTAGTATGGGCCATTCAAGGAAAGAGCTACAGTTCAGACCCCATTAATGTTCTCATTTGAATGTATGTAGCCCTGTACTAGACTTATTTATCTAAGAATACCTATGTTAGCTTGTCCTTCCGTGTATGTGAATCAGCAGCCTACCGCAGACCACTTCTACCCCCTCTCCCACCTGTATTCCCTAATTTCTAGTCCCTAAAATATAGGTAGCTTATTCTAAATGAGACTTACCTAAATAGCCTCCCCTATATTATTCCTTTTCTAACTGCTATAATTCCTTTCTACTCTAGGTGGCGGTACTCATTCTTCCTATAGTCTGTATTATTTTCTTAAAACCCCTATGTCCAACATTACCTCTGTCTGCCTGTAACTACACAATAGCCTCCTAATCTCATTCCACACTCTCTAAACCCTGATCTAACCCTCCTCCCTAACCTTAAACTAGCTAAGGGACAAAGCTCCCCTATATTTGTTTTTTACCTTGTTCTTATACAAAGTAATACTTTATACAGTTGTTCTACCCATGAACCTACTTACCTTCTTGTGAACAGCAGTGGCTGATACTTTTCCAGCTGGTCTCTCTCACTCTGCTGCTCAATCCCACTCCGTTCACCCTTCGGGCTCACTCCGCTCCCCTACCCTGCCCCCAATTTCCACCCACCCCCACTACTCCTACATTTATACCACTAGTTGGCACACCCCTATTCTATCCACTCCTATCAGACAAATCTTATCATAAACTTACCCAACCCCTTTTTACTTTACATCACACCCTCTAATTAACTAACCTACTTCCTCCTCTATTACTTAAAGTCATACTACTACTCCTCACCTGCACCTACAATCTACCTCTTATCTTCTCACTCACCTCCCCAATCATTAAAATGGGGAAAACATTCATCCCTTCACAACTTAAACTACTTATCTGCTTATCACTTTTACCTCCTCTTGTAACTACTTACCTCTTAACCTCCTATGAATACTCACTTTACTCTACTCTTCCTTTTCCCTCTAAACACACCTCTACACCTATAACACCTTTTTCTCCTACCTTCTTAAATACCACTACTCATCCCAACTACCTACTACCCAAATACCACAGACTAGCACACTTTAAGACAAGCAAACAAAAATCTAAGAAACTAATCAACTACTTTTACAAACTTCTCCAGCATAACAATTTTAAACTCCTCCACTCACTGTTGGATGGAGATGTTCATCCTAACCCTGGCCCACACCATACCAATACCAATGGCTGCAAAAAACAAGATAAAGCTACTTCTCTGTCATCTACCATACCTGCCAACTCTCTCTCTATTGCTCATCTCAATATACAAAGTATTTGTAATAAAATTACTCAAGTCCATTCCCTTCTAGAAGTCCATCTTATGTTTAACTGAAACATGGCTAAGACCTACCATTAAAGACAATGAAATCACCCCACCCGGGTATAATATCATTAGACTTGACCGCACAGCCAAAAAGGGAGGAGGGGTAGCAATTCTCTACAAAGCACAATTACAAATTAATACTATAAATCTGAATTTTCCCCTAAATAAAAATGCCGAAGTAATCAGCTCCAAATTTCAAGTCAACACTAGTAAAGCCATAAATATCATTTGTGCATATCTTCCTCCAGGAAATAACATTAATACTCTTGAATGTATCCGCAGTTCGCTCTCCACCAACCTCCCTCAAGAAACATTAGTCTTAGGCGACTTCAACATTGATTGGAATTCCTGTAATAGTACAAACCCCACCTCCCATATAAACCTATATGGCTTTATACAACTCATTAATAGTCCTACCAGAACTAATAAAACCAACAACAAAGAAACCACCTTAGACTGGATTCTTACTAATACTCCCCAACACACCTACCAATCAGGTACCCTTCCAGATGATCTAAGCGACCACTCACTAACTTATGTCATTAGACATAAAACCAACCTAAATTTACTTACCACTTACAGAACACTATGTTCAAAAAAGGAATTTAACTCTGAGCATTTTCAAGCTGAATTAATACAATGTAATTGGTCCCCACTAAAATATCTCCCACTTAATGAAGCGGTAGAATACTTCAATTCCACATTCTTATCTATCCTGGATCACCATGCCCCAAGTCGTACTATTAGAACCAAAGCTAAAGCAGCACCCTGGCTGACCAACAATAATAGGCAAAAAATCATTCTCAGAAACAAATCCTGGACTAAATGGCGTACCACTAAGAATCTAACTGACCGCCAAAACTTCAGAGAGCTTAGAAACACTACAAAATAAGCCATCCTGACAGACAAAAAGAACTATTACCTTCAATTACAACAAACCTCCAAAAAGGAACCTAAAAAATTCTGGGCCAGTATTAATCTTTTATCCCCAGGCCAGTCTATCACACCAAACCCTCAGGACTCTAACCCAGAGGATCCCACGCAAATAGCCAATGACTTTAATTCTTTCTTCACTAATACTATCCAAACTCTTGCTAGTCACCTATCTCCCAACACCTCTAAGCTACTCTTACCTACTTTAAATCCACCTCCCTCCCTTCACTTACAACCTGTTTCTACCCCCTTTATCTCATCACTGCTCCAAAAACTAAAACCTACCACCCCCTCTGCAGACAAACTTCCTGCAGAATTCCTGCAAATAGGAGCCAAAGCCATTGCCTATCCTGTTTCTATTCTGATAAATAGATCTATAAATGAAGGAATTTTCTCTTCTATCTGGAAGATATCTCACATCATCCCATTACACAAAGGGGGGGGGGGGGACTCTAAGGACTTCTCAAACTATTGCCCGATAGCACTTCTATCACCGATAGCTAAAATCATGGAAACATGTATCCACAAACAACTACTTATCCACCTTCTCCATAACAACCTACTTGCCAACTGTCAGCATGGATTCAGACCTTCCCACAGTACCACCACTGCTTTACTCTCCTTTACTAACTCCATCAACTATAACCACAACAATAATAATCTATCATTTTCAGTCTTCATTGACTTATCTAAAGCTTTCGACATGGTTAATCATAAACTTCTTCTGCACTTACTAAAATCTCTCTCACTTGATCCTCCTTCCTTAACTTGGTTTACATCTTACCTGGAAGACCGTCAGCAGGCAGGACTCTGGAAAAATTCACTATCTAATCTTCTTCCTATCTCTTTAGGTGTACCTCAAGGCTCTATCCTAGGCCCCCTTCTATTTTCTATCTTTATTAATGACCTACAATCAGCTATCCCAAACACTATCTTCATACAATATGCAGATGATTCTACCATAATCTGCACTGCTACCTCTCAAACTGAACTCCAGTCTCTTACCCAAAAAGCTTTTACCACTGTTGAACAATGGTTCTCAAACCATTGCCTACTCCTCAACCAAAATAAAACCAAATTGTTACTGTTCTCACCTACCCACAAGTCTACCCCACTAAACTTCACTCTCACTTCCACTGACAGTACTCTCATTTCTCTAGATTCAACTACAAAATTATTAGGAATAACTATTGACAATAATCTCACCTTTGACTCTCACATCAACAACACAATAAAATTAGTTAATAAAAAAATCGGATCCCTTTACAGAATCAAACCCTTCCTTACACCTGTAGCTAGGACCACCTTAGCCAGATCTCACCTAATCTCTACTCTTCTCTATGCTTCCCCCATTTACACTAATCTCTCCAGAAACAACCTCAAGAAACTAGCAACATCTTACTATAATATTGCTCGATTTGCTACAGGATCCCCTTTTAGAACTCATCACTGCCTGAACCTAAGACAACTACATTGGCTTGAACTTCCTAACCAGCTCATACTTCAACAGCTCTTAATAGCTCACAAGATCCTATACCAACCAAATAATATACCAATACTCTCTAACCTTGTTTCACTATACAATAACCTGAAACATCTACGTTCATCAAACAAACTACTGATTAATATTACCAAACCCAATAACTCTGCAGGCGACTGCCTCTTTTCCAACTCTGTTGGAAAAATGTGGAACAAACTTCCCCCTGATATCTCATCTTTGTCCTCTCTCCCACTTTTTAAAAGACAACTAAAAATGCATCTCAATAAACACTGGCTTTGCTCCTGCACCAACCCAGTTTAACTTTCCTTCTTCCTCTCTCTCTTTTCTTCTTCTATAATTTTATTGTTCTCTTCTCCCTGCACCCTTAATAGCTCTCCCTTTAGATAACATCTATGTAGATATATGCTTACACATATATACTGTATGACTATTGTAATCCACAAAAAAACAGACAAAAAAAAAAAAAACTTTTTTATTACATTTTTTAAAACATTTCATTACTCCACTTTTTGTTTTTGCTCCTTTCATATTTGTGTAATATGTGTATTACCTACCTCTGTTTATAAATTTTAATCTTGTATTGCTAATCTATGTTTTAACTTGTACTAACCATTGGAGCTTTTCTCCCCGGGCCTCTACTGAAAATGGACATATATCCAGCTAGACTAGCCCAGTCAACAAATGTAAAATAAATAAAAATATATATATATGTGTATATATACACACACACACACACACACACACACACACACACACACACACACACACACACACACACACACACACACACACTAACATAAATCGATTGACTGATGCTTATTATTATACATTACTTCAGTGTTCACTGTAGTCATTGCCTCTCACATTTTCAAAAATTATCACATTTAATTATGTAAAACCATCCTGAAAAAATGAGTACAAAAATTAGATTGAGCTGCGTTCGAACCCTGTCTCATTTCTGCTCAAAATATAAAGCCAATGATGTTGCATCTGCTGCCACAGAAAAAGCTACACAGCCAGGTGTTTTTATTACACTCAGTACTGTCCAAAGTGCTGACTGCCACCCCTCTCCACTTAGCATGTTTGTGAGGAGGAAAGCAACCAATGGAACTTCTTACTATTTTATCAGTTAAGAAGGTGCCCAAGTTTGCTCACCTTTTAACTTTGTGTAAATGGGGAAGGCAATAGCAACACTCCTTCATGTTATAAAGCTTACTACATAACATTTTCTAATATAAAGTACAGTATGAACACCATAGTATCTGTCAGCTATTTCTAACATAGCCTATATGTATAAATACTTCTCAAGTTCAAGTTGTATTCATTCAATGTGATCTTGCATGTGCAAACATTTTGCCATCTATCATGCAAACCACTTGTTCAGCAATGTGCAATGAAAACAGCTGATTGGCATGCATTGCTATGTTTATTGCCCGATTAGTCTTCATCCTATTAGAATTCATGTAAAAACACAACCAAAGGGAAGGCACTTGTTACTGACTGAACACATATTTACTCAGACTCGTATGTGCCCTGCACCCATGCACTTGAAAATGGATATGTTAGTAGTAGTTCACAAATGTCAAATACACTACGGAAATAAAAAGCACAACAGTAGGATGCAGACTTGAAAAAAAACTATTCTCTGTCTCATATTGCCTACTTAGAGGTGATCTCTGCTTGACTTTCAAAGCCATGTCTTACCCAGCTCTATTAGAAATGCTGCATCTAAAAAAAATCCTAATCCATTCACACCACATGCTCTAGAGACCTCAACCTCATTACCACAATTAACAGAACATGCTGGAGGGACAGATTCATAACCCAGAGACTGCTCATGCAATGGAATAGACTTCCCATACATGTTAAGCAGAGCACCTTGCTGACCCTCTTCAAGAGAAATCTTGATGAGTGGATGGGAAACAGAAAATTCACCCCGAGGATAACTCCAGTGGCTCTACTCAACAGAGGCATTGGGAACTAAGGTCGAGTGGCACTATGTCAAGGTAATCCTATGTTTAGGCTTGTAAAGGCCACAGGGCCATTAACCTAGTACACACCTAAGAACCTATGAACTGCATTCTTACATAACCTAAAGTTTTATACTGAGAATACACATTCAGATTGTATTAATGTGGAAATCATTACATCACAGATATGAACACACTTACATACACAGTTCCATCCATGCTGATCACAACACATGTAAGTGTGTAGTGCATATGTCTCACTTCTGCAACATGCCTTCCTGACACCTTTTTTCATCTAGTTTAAGAACATGTCTTTTAAAGTATACATGCACATTGGAAACACAACAGAGAATTCAAATTTCATACTTTGCACACCACTCTCATAACAGGATATGTTACCCATATCATATAATGATGATTGTATCATCTATGAAGATCAGTAAGACAAGCATACTTCAGGATGGTGTAATTATTAACTACTGTGTTCTATGCATGGGACCAAATACTTACATGTAGGTTAACTTAACACAACAGCCACAGTATGTGTGTGTCTCTATAAGTGTGTGTGCATAGTCAGAAGGACATGACTCTGTATCCTACTGTTAGCAATCTAGTCTCATGTAGAACAAATATTTTGACAGTCATACATGCCTGCACAGCCAGTTCATACAGGCCTCCCAACATCTTCTCTCAAACTTATAATGACAATGTCATCCACTCCAAATTTCTCCACATAGTGTAAAAGTCAGACATGTGCTGTGATGCTTGTGTTAAGTGCTGACTTCTCTAGCTTGTGTAAATAGTTAAGTAGGGGTTCTAATCTCACTGTAGTTTACTGGTGTGTGTGTGTGTGTGTGTGTGTGTGTGTGTGTGTGTGTGTGTGTGTGTGTGTGTGTGTGTGTGTGTGTGTGTGTCTAGTAAGAAAAGTATGAGTCTGTATCCTACTGTCAGCAATCCAGTCCCATGCAGGAAAACTTTTTTAACAGTCATACATGTCTACACAGCCAGTTCATACAGGCCTCCCAATATCTTCTCCCAAACATACAATGATGATGTCATCCACTCTAAATCATCCAGCAACTGTATAAAAGTCAAACTTGTGCTGAGGAGCTTGCATTAAGTCCTGACTTCTCTAGTTTGTGTATTTAGGTGTCACTTCTAATCTCACTGCAGTCAACTGGTGTGCGTGTAGTCAGAAGAGCATGAATCTGTATCTTACTGTCAGCAATCTAGTCCCATGCAGGAAAAAGTTTTTAACAGTCATACATGCCTACACAGCCAGTTCATATAGGCCTCCAGCATCTTCTCCCAAACATATAATGATGATGTAATCTACTCTAAATTGTCCCGCAGCAGAATAATAATCAGACTTGTGCTGTGGCACTAGTGTTAATTACTAACATGTCTAGCTTGCATAACTAGTTCAGTAGAAGTTCTAGTCAACTGATATTTGTAGTCAGAAAAGACGCATGAGTCTCTATCCTACTGTTAGCAATTCAGTCCCATGCAAGACAAATTTATTGACAGTCATACATGCTTACTCATTGAGCTCATACAGGCCTCCCAACATCTTCTCCCAAACATACAATGATGATGTCATCCATTCTAAACTGTCCAGCAGCAATATAAAAGCCACACTTGTCCTGTAGCACTTGCTTTAAGTACTGACTTCTCTTGCTTGTGCAACTATTTAGGTAGGAGTTCTAATCTCATTGCGGTCAACTAGTGTGTGTTTATCACCAGAAGAGCATGGGTCGGTATCCTACTGTCAGCAAACCAGTCCCATGCAGGAAAGATTTTCTGTCAACAATCCAGTCCCATGCAGAAAAAAGTTTTTGACAGTAAAAAACACCTACACAGCCAGTTCATACAGGCCTCCTAACATTTTATCCCAAACATACAATGATGTTGCAATCTACTATAAATTGTCCAGTAATAGTGTAAAAGTCAGACTTGTCCTGTGACTTGCATTAAGTCCTGAGTTCTCTTGTTTAAGTAACTTATTAGGTAGGGGTTCTAATCTCAGTATAATCAATTGTTGTGTGTGCAGTCAGAAGAGCATGGGTGGATATTCTACTGTCAACAATCCAGCACATTTTTTTAACAATCATATATGCCTACACAGCCGTTTCATATTGGCCTCCCAACATCTTCTCCCAAACATGCAGTGATGATATAATCCATTCTAAATTGCCCAGCAGCAGTATGAAAGATGTGTGCCATGGTGCTTGCATTAAATACTGTGTTCTCTAGTTGTGTAACTAGTTGGGAAGAGATTCTAATCTCAGTGCAGTTAACTGGTGTCTGTGTTCTTTCAACGATCAGTATGGTAACAACTTTATAATACAATATGAGTCCACAGCTATGGCAGACACTCCTTGGAACATCTTCTTGTAGCATACAGTGATGATGCCATTCTGTATAAAGTGCACTCTGACAGTATTCAAGTCAAACTTGTGCTGTGGCAGGAACATTAAGTACGATGTTTTACAGCTTCTGTAATTAGATATTTAAGGATTATAATCTGACAGCAAGCAACTTGAGTGTGTATCCATTCAAACAACAGTTTTGAGACAATTTTACAGAGAAATGTGACTCCAAATTCATGTCAAATAGTCCTCCCAACATTTTATTCTCAGCCTGCAGTGATGTTATCATACTCCATAATAGCAATGTTGTTGTTGTTGTGTCTTTCAGCTTTTCCCAGTTAGGGGTCACCACAGTGGAACTCCGGTCCACTAATGATTGGTAGTAGATTTTTACATGCCGAGTTGCCAGCTCTGATGCACAACCTTCAATGAAGGTATGCCCATTCACGCATGTCTCCGCACAGAAGACGCTCTAGCTGAGAATCGAACAGGACAACGTCTTATTGTGAGGTGACAACGCTACTGCAGCACCAACACTGCAGTATGCATGGTGGTGTTAGTGTTACATTGTATGGAATTCAGCTTCTATACCTACGTAGGTGTAGTATTCATATTAGACACACATTACTGTTGTGCGTGTGTTTGGTGGTGCATTATGATCATTGTATGATCTTATGAATTGCTTTTCATTTCAATTCCACTTAGGAGAACCTGTAATATAGCCCCATGCATCCAACATCCCCTTTTCCCTCAGGCCACATGACATCCTTCCTGCACAGCAGTGGAGGATGTCCTCATCTCAAAGATGCATACACACATCATGAAGCAGAATCCTTCCATGAGCCTCTGCAAGCCATCTCCAGACCACTGGATGTATGATTGCTAATTCTGTCATGGGGAGTAGCACATGCCACATATGGACAGAGGCAGTATATAATGCAATAAAACAAATACACACATTCACATATAGACTTGCTATCATCCATCATATAGCTATAAAGAGCTTGACTTAAATGGTATAATATATATATATATATATATATATATATATATATATATATATACACATATATATATATATATATATATATGTATATATATATATATATATATATATATATATATATATATATATATATATATATAAACTGTTTTTTTAACCACTTACCCCAAAAACTATACTCATCTTAATGGCATATTTTTTTATACATCTTGAAATAGTTATGCTATACTCCTGATTATTGACACTGTATAACATTCTATTGCTACTTAATGCCTTGTAATAATCCTGTAACGTTGCTGTTTAATGCTAACTTATAATGAAAATTGTATAATATGTTGGAGCTTTTCTCCCCGGGCCTCCACTGAAAAAGGGCTCTTCAGCTCAGTCGGACAATCCCGGTCAACAAATGTAAAATAAATAATAAATAAATAAATAAATAATAATAGATGGGATTTTTTGTGATGTCAGCTGTTAGCTTAGTGATGTCCTATGACCCTATGCACATTTCACAGGTCAATGTGCTATGTTAAGGTGTGGATGTACAGTAGGCCTACAAAAGGTTATTACAATCTCTGATTTGAAGTAATGTATTGATAGTCATTTCTGCCATTTTATTACCTGTTCCTTCCATAACAGCTATAGTAATATGCCTTCTGAAAACTGTTGACATGGGATGATAATATGCATGTTGTTGGAATAGTCAGGCATGCTTTTAGAGTGGAATAGATCAACAGTCTAAGCAGGTCTCAGTCAACCATCACAGTGACACCTGCAGTATAGTATATGTCTACATGTGTATACCTACAATAATTAAATGCTGTGTGACATACATCACTATAAATTCAGACTGATTACATAGGTATGTAAGTCTTCTTTTATCCATATGTTGTGATGCTGTAATATACACAAAAATGTCATGTGTTTTCATTCAACTGCAACCTGGTGAATTTCACGGGATGTGCAATTGTGTTGCTATTCCTAAGGATTACTGAGGTGCTCAACAGCACCTGTGTAAGTCAACTCTTTTGTAATATGTCCATATATAGTATGAGGCCGCTCAAACTTAGCTTTCAAATGGCAAACATATAGGCATATGTTGTGCAACTGATGTAATTGCTTGACAATGGTAGAGACATATTTCTGTGTGAACATTTCCACTGTGTGGCACGTGATGCATAACCAATGTTGTATTTGGAGGTGTTGTAACAGATCATTTATTTAACTAATTTTGAAAAGTTAAAGAAGAATAGACAACTAAGCACATAGCTGTTTGTGGATGCTACCAGATGTGCTCACCCAGATAAAATAGATAATCTGCTAGCTGACAGTTTGTTTCAAACTTTGCTTCCTGTCCCCACTGACCATCAACCAAAGAATACATGCAAACATTACTCAGTTTATTTTCTCAGGAGAACAGTTTATATGTGCTCTTTCTAAGGCTAAAACACAGAATCATTGGGCCATGGCAATATCCCAGGTTGCCTATCATATGACTTAAAACCTGACCTAGCAGACACAGTTGGATTCCTACTTAAACACAGCCTTCAGGCAGTTTATGTTCTTGCAGAAGGGTGTACAGCGACAGTCATCTGTCTGAACAATGGGGGCCATCACCTGATGCAGGGACTTATAGACCCATAATCTTGAGTGTCCTCGTCTGTGAGGCAGACTAAGGACTCATTGTGGACCTTATCCCAACTGTGTATCAAACCCATTTCTGATTTGTTAAGGCTACATCATGTCTGTTAAATCTGGTTGATGTCTTCAGAAGGTCATGCATGATGAAAAGACTGTTATCCCACATAACTTGACCTGACCAAGACATATGACACAAATCCACACTCAGGTACTACAGATTAATTGTCTCAAGTAGGCATAAACACCTATGTCACCAAGTGGGTAGACAAATGGATCACAGACAGGAAACATAATGTCAAAGTGTGTGAAGTCACCACTAGCTAGAGTCCACTGACTAGGTTCATACCTCAGAGTTCTGTACTACTCCCTTTCCTGTTCAGTATTTCAGTGACATAACTCAGGAGAGATGCACACATGCTTTGTATAACCAACGTTGCAATGACTGCAAATTGTGGAAAACCATTAAATCCAAGAATGTTATTGATATTATGCAGAAAGTGTTAACACATACAAATGATTGTTGCCACAGTCTTGAAGACACACTAGATAAACAAAAAGCATAATCATTCCCTTTTGAAAGCAAATACACAAGCTAATTACAAAATAGACAGCATACCTCGATGAGCAGACCAAGTGGTACGTGAGCTGGGTACTCATGTAGATAGTAAGTGAAACTTCAAACACCATGTGACCACAGTGGTGACAAATCCCTTGTATGTAACACAGGTCCTGAATATGGGCAGGCCATCCACATCAAAGGACATTATAGTCCTAGTTCTCAGCCCTCATCACACCAATAATTGAGTACAATGCACCCTTTTGCATGTACCTCAACACACATCTTCCAGGGATGATCTACTCAAGTGTATCACTTTTACCACATCTTTTTGTTTATACATAAGTATTCTTTGTGATGCATAACCATTATGAATTGACAGTGCAGACTTCCCTTCAAGGTGTTATATAAGATGCATGGATGATGCATCTTCTTGTGATGTACCCAGTAAATATATAGTCAATTGACATCATTGTTGGCATGGGTTACATTCATGCAAGTGTGGATTGTGGCATGCATGTGTGTCATGTAAACCTATCAACTAGCCAGGATTGCTCCTAATTTAAAATGCAGGTGTGTCCCTCTAAGCTCTACCGAAATGTGGTCATTTTTGATGAAGGTGTACTTGATTTCCCCTATAGATTACTGAAGAAAACATCACATTGATACATGTGTATTCATGCAGAACATGTTAATAAATCACAATCACGTACTTTATGTCAATGACAAAGATTAATGGTGATATTATTCTGATATTGTCCATGATTATGTGTGCTTCTGTTGTCCATGAGATGAGCCTGTTGCTATGTGTCCCAATTTATTTAGACATATGCTGACATTACATTGATATACAAGCAAATATTTTGCCACATCTTCACAATATGCACATACCCCATGCTGTATATACTAGCCTTGCTAAATGTCCTCTACAGTGATGATGTCAGGTCGCTTATATCACAAACAATCTCCAGTGATATGTGACTTTGTCTAAAAGTTACATAATACACAATTAACTGTGTTAATATGAATATAGCTACACAGGGGGTGTACTCAGCAGTATGAACTGTATTCTGCTCATTTGTGATTAATGTTCATGCTACAACTGTCTTGTCTTTGGAGTGTACATACATTGACATGTCCTTATCTGGTGTAATTGCCACTGTTTTCCTTGTCCTCTTATCTACTCTTCAGT